>NC_090265.1:917019132-917326513 GCF_040414725.1 Anabrus simplex
CTTCTTTCACTAAAAAAAAAAAAAAATAGTTCCGCCAAATTTCTTCGTATCGCAGCACATTCTACACGTGTGGGTGACGTAGTTTCTGTACCGTGAGAATGAGAATCATCCCATCTGTCCACCACGTGCCATTTCTGATCAGAGATAAAAATGCAGCTAAAGCTCCTCATGACTTGTAATTTATATGGGGATTCATGTAATGAATTTAGGACTATGGCTCCTTATGACTCAAAGGTCATGGGTTCAATACATACTTGCATACATACACTCTATCAACACATTTTTTTGATTCTTTGAGCACTCTGAAGTATACATTTTAATTCTCCCAGGATTTGGTATAGTCTCACATATTATTAGCCGGGAAAGAGAAAAAAAAAAGGAAGCCTCGGTACTTTAGGTATAATTTTCGCATTAATAGCAATTTGTCTTTTAGGATTTGTTGTATGGGCACACAATATATTGCACGATGGAAATCTCAACAGCCGACTGGAGTGTGAAACTATCAATCGTTTTCAGCAGTATGATGCATTGCATTTCCTTCTCACTCTGGACACGACCTGTACAGAAATACCACGTTTTAATTTTCTGAGCGACGTACAGGCCAAACTTTTATTTTGTATATGTACTGTTCATCGGCGTTGTTCTATCTACACTCCCATTATAGAATTCCAGCTTCCATTCCTAACAGAATTGGTAGAGGACCCTCATCAGGAGCAGTGGATGATGGATGACATGTACATGAAATGGAAATCAGATATTATTGTCATTAACCAGAATTACACCTAACACACTTAATTGACTAAATCTATAGAAAAACAGTACATTAGGGCTATATGTAACCAAATATCACGAATGTCCATACCTTCTTGAGGATTTATTATACTGTAAATACTGTACCCTACCGGTACTGATCCCAGGACCCAGGAACCAAGGTCAGTTATGCATCATACATGCAATACATAGTTTAGAACAGGATACTTTGTAGCAGAATCAGTATATTTCCACGGCTTGGAGACAATGGAATTCGTGGAGGCTGAAATGAGAGAGAGAGAGAACAGGTGAGGGAGAAAGAAGATCATTTTAAAATGTCAAACCCTCTGTCAGCAGCAGGAAAAAGAAAAATGAAATTCCCTTTTTCCAACATACCAACGTGAAATTTCAGCGGTAAATTGATTAGGTACATCTTCGAGACCGAGGTTAATTACTGGAAATAAAAGTCAACCCATCGTAGTACCAAATTAATTACAAATGCGAATGCCAAAAAAGTGGTAATTATACGTTCCTGTAAAATCAGGCGACGGTTGAGACGGTTGGACATAAATACACTCATGCTCAGAAAATTAAGGATAATGCTGATACATGGTGAAACAACGCTATGGTGGGCGGTTGCGGTTTTAAATCACCTCGGGGTATGACCATGTGGTGCATTTGACCTGCGGTCGTCGCACGGTGGCGCTGGCAGCCGTCCAAATACGCAGAGGTGTGTTGGTGCATGTCAGAGTACGGTGCAGCGAGTAAGTGTGCAGATGTTCTCAGACGTGCTAATGGTGACTGTGTGGTGAAAATGGCTCAACGAACACACATTGATGAAGTTATGAGGGGTAGAATAATAGGGCGACTGGAGGCTGGTCAAACACAGCAGGTCGTAGCACGGGCCCTCCGTGTTCCACAAAGTGTGATCTCAAGATTATGGCAACGATCCCAGCAGACAGGAAACGTGTCCAGACGCTACAGTACGGGACGTCCGCAGTGTACAACACCACAAGAAGACCGATATCTCACCATCATTGCCCGCAGACGGCCACGGAGTACTGCAGGTAGCCTTGCTCGGGACCTTGCCACAGCCACTGGAACACTTGTCTCCAGAAACAGTCTACAAACGACTGAACAGACATGGTTTATTCGCCCCGAGACCTGCAATGTGCATTCCACTGACCCCTGTTCACAGGAGAGCCCGTAAAGCCTGGTGTCAGGAACACAGTACGTGGTCATTGGAACAATGGTCCCAGGTTATGTTCACGGACGAGTCCAGGTATAGTCTGAACAGTGATTCTCGCCGGGTTCTCATCTGGCGTGAACCAGGAACCAGATACCAACCCGTAATGTCCTTGAAAGGGACCTGTATGGAGGTAGTTGTTTGATGGTGTGGGTTGAGACTATGATTGGTGCACGTACACCCCTGCATGTCTTCGACAGAGGAACTGAAACTGGTCAGGTGTATCGGGACGTCATTTTGCACCAGTATGTCCGCCTTTTCAGGGGTGGCGTGGGTCCCACGTTCCTCCTGATGGATGATAACCCACGGCCCTACCGAGCTGCAACCGTGGAGGAGTACCGTGAAACAGAAGATACCCGGCGAATGGAGTGGGCTGCCTGTTCTCCAGACCTAAACCCCATCGAGCACGTCTGGGATGCTCTCGGTCGACATATCGCAGCACGTCTTCAAACCCCTAGGCCACTTTAGGGGCTTTGACAGGCACTGGTGCAAGAATGGGAGGGTATATCCCAGCAGCTGCTCGACCACCTGAAACCAGAGTATGCCAACCCGTTGTGCGGCCTGTGTACGTGTGCATGGTGATCATATCCCATACTGATGTCAGGGTACATGCGCAGGAAACAGTGGCGTTTTGTAGCACATGTGTTTTGGGACGGTTTTCTCAACTTATCACCAATACCGTGGACTTACAGATATGTTTCGTTTGTGTTCACTATGTGCCTATGCTACTAGCGCCAGTTTTGTGTAGTGCCACGTTGTGTGGCACCACAATATGCAATTATCCTTAATTTATGAACATGAGTGTAGGTCGCCGAATACTAAGTGAAAACGGTAGTATATCGGGAAAGCCCCTATTTTACTTTCACGGCGTGTCTGGCGCGAAATAAAGAAATTAATATCTCGAAAACCAGCGATCAATTCTCAAACATGCCTAACTCTAAAAATATTAACCTAAATGTATTTCCTGTTTGATACGTCAGGATTTTACAATCCCTAACAGTGGAGGAACATTTATGCATATACTCTGAGTTTGATTCACGTCGCCATATTTTCAGAAATCCAGGCATAAGCATCAGTCGTGTCTTTTATATCAGAACTCTCAAATGTCAAGTTGTTGAACGTCGATAAAGGTGTAGATCTATGTAACCGAGAAGAAAGACTTTGTGACCGTGGTTTCCCCATTTACACACCTTAATTAAGGCTAAGCCCGCTACCTTCCCGTCTCCATCCTTGCGTCGCCAAAAACCAATGTGTTAGTGGGACGTTAAACCACAAGCAAAAAATAATTGTAATCGGCTGCAGATTTTATCAGTATAGTGAAAGTGGATCGCTTGCCGTTCTCGGGAGTGAGAATAATAAATCGTAAACTTTCTACGTGAATTTAATGTGCTTGTCGCAGCCCTGGACAGAATCAATTTAATGGTGAATTTTAAGAACAAGTTAAGGCCCATAGATTGAACGCCGTACTACATAAAACTATAAACTCGACGATTACTATTAGAAGGCAATTATAGTCGATCGAACCCAGCAGTATATAAAATTTAGTGTGCGCGAGTTCGAATTGTAACATCCGGGTAACGATGGATAACGTATGATTGTCCACTTTTATAGTTTTTCCATCCCCCGCAGTACAAGGAAGGAAGAGGGCGTTTGAACAATGGAAATCTCAACAGCCAACTGGAGAGTGAAACTATCAATCGTTTTCAGCAGTATGATGCATTGTTAAGATTCTTAGTTGGGTTGTTGCCACCCCAGAGTTCACCGGCGATGGAAATCGGAAAGTATCCGCGATGTCTAACTATGTAACCGTGTAATGCAATAAGAACGCGATGTAAATATTGTAAATAATTAGTAATATATGCCTTTGCTGGCGAGATGTAGTGTTTACACTGCACTATGTTTCCTGGTATGGGCTAAAAGAAATTTTGTTACTTTCATTGACCTGTCTCAGTCTCATACTGGGCTTTCACAATATGAAAGGGACTGAGGAATGCCATTCCTTACGCAGCCAGTCCCTATTATGACTGGTGTGCAAATATCGTATATAGGGTCGGTTGGTGCACGCATTTCAGTGGGCTTGGCAGACTGATATCTAATAGTAACTTCTGACTCGGTGAGAAAAGCAACGGGAAACTACGTCACTCCTCATTTTCCTAGTATGTCTCTTCAGTGACACCTAGGATATCTATGACAGCTGTTAGCGGAACTGTGGAGGATCAAACCAGCCTTCAGGCTGTATCCAACATACACATTAGTAATCTAGCCTATAAGAGTTTTGTCTGTACATTGCTCAGAATTTGAAAAGAATGACATTTCTGTATCAGTCATGTCCACAGTAACAAGGAAATGCAAATTTTACCTTTCCATAATGTCTGTCTGTCTGTCTGTCTGTCTGTCTGTCTGTCTGTCTGTCTGTCTGTCTGTCTGTCTGTCTGTCTGTCTGTCTGTCTGTCTGTCTGTCTGTCTGTCTGTCTGTCTGTCTGTCTGTCTGTCTGTACACGCATCACGAGAATCTGAAGAGAATTTAATGAAAATCGGTATGTAAAGTCGGGGAATGAGCCACTACAATCTAGGCTATAACTCATTTTATTCACGCTGAGTGAAATGGTAGTTTAGGGGAAGGCCTAAAATGTAATTCTCAAATATTTATATTATTAGTATTCCTATCGATAAATACTACATAATTAAGTTATATAGAATTAAATTTGCTATAATTTATGTCTTATACATGTTTATCGTACCGACTATGATATCACGGATATTCATGAATTCGTATTTTTATTGCTAAGTCCATATCAACGCCAAACCACGAGCAAATGGGTTAACAGAATTTAATGAAAATCGGCATATAGAGTCGGGGATAAGAAACTACAGTCTAAACTATAAACCATTTCATTCACCCTCGATGAAATTGTAGTTTAGGGGAAGGCGCCTAAAAATTATGTACCTATGTTATTGGTCCTATCGAAAAGTACTACGCCTACATAACAAAATTATAGAGAACCAATTTCCGATCATTTATATTTATTCAGTTTTATCGTACCGACCATGATAAGAGTGGTATTTCAGAGTCGGAAGAAAACTCAATGTGAAGGCCTACCATATCGAAAGCGCATAACATTGATCAACAATAACGTTACATTGACCATTGTTTGCTGTGATGTTCTTTCTCTCTTATGTTGCCACTCAACTCCGACAGATGGGATTACTGCTGCGTACCGAGTATAACAGCCTAATAGAATTTTGCCGGGAAATAGCTGAGGAGTTGGAAAACTTTCTTCTTTAGCATGCCATTCCTCTGGTTCATACATTTTCTGATACTGCTGGTAAGTAACACACTGGTTCATCATAGTATTCCAGCTATTTGATCCCTACTCCGACGCGCTGTTTTGCTGTTTTGAATGAACACTGTGCACACTTAAGCCCGAGGCTCACTTAGTAGTAGCCAAATTAGCAGTGAAGAGCGGGTTTCTCCTTGGCTTAGAGGAAAAAATTGCCGCCAGTGTAGTGAATTGACATTTTCCGACTCATCGGCTACTCCTAGGAAACAGATTAGTAAAAGGGAATAGATTTTGCCCTGGGACTCTACACTATTCGACCCTCCCCCCCCCCCTCCTCGAAAAAAGACGAACAGTGTTCACGGATCATGGCTGTCATCGGCTTGGTCATTCCAGCTCTGGAAATTTGGACTGTTAGATCGGCGGCGTAATACTGTTCGTTAAAAGTGAAAAAATGTGTGGTTTTTCATTTGATCGAATATTTCATATGAAATCATTGCTTTTAATCAAGCCATCCCTACTGACGTCATTGTAATGACCTATGTTTATTTCAATTGGGAAAACCACTAAGACAGTCTTTCTGAGGATGTAAAAAGGCAGGTGGAGAGTGAGTGTCTGCCATTATAATGAAATCTCCCCAACCTGATTGTGACTGATGGTAGACAAGCGGACCTACCATTACACTGAAAATTCCTTAACACAGTCTTCATGTAAGAAAATATGTTTGGTGATTTCCCCATCGCGTCTCTAGGGTAACGTTAAGAGCTATGCAATTTAATACAATCTTGCTCACAACGTGTACACTACCTAACCTAGAATTTTCTATACAATGTAGAATTCCGTAGCGAAGCACGGGTACATCAGCTAGTACTGTAAAAATGCTGTTTTTCAGCACCTGCTTTTTCTCATTACAGAATTTAGAGTGGGGCCGTGTTTGTGTAGATTTATATTTTCACTTTATCAGTACCTTACATTTGGGAAACTTCGCATTTAATATCGTGTAAATTAGCCATCATGGAAGCTTCAGTTCAATGCCATATGTACGAAGGGCGTAATTGTATTGTTTTACAATTTATTTTTTCTACCTAAATGAAGTATATTACACATCAGTTTTTACGTCAACCTTCTCAACATAATCTCCTTGTAACTGTGTGCACTTTTGCCATCGATGTGTCATTCTCTCCAGACTTTCCTGAAACCATTATTTCGGAGTGCTGCTTACCCATGCCTTGACAGCTGTGTCCAGTTCTGTAAAATCCGCAAAACGGCGACCACGCAGAGGTTTCTTCATGTTCCCGAACAGGTGATAATCACTTGGTGCCAAGTCGGGAGAGTATGGTGGGTGTGGCAGCTCCGTGAATCCCATTTGATCAATGGCAGCGGTGGTCTCTCGGCTGGTGTGGAGCTGGGCATTGTCATATTACAGAAGCACACCTTTAGCCCATTTTTCTTGCCGCATAGTTTGAATGGCACGACGTAACCGATTAAGGGTTGCTGCATATGCTGCCCGTGGCGATGCGTGTCGTTTTGAAAAGTGTTACCCCACTCCTTCAGAGAGTATATTGTTGCTCGCACCGCAGCACTTTTATGAGCAGTACAGATGTCGCTTCATAAAAGTGAAAGACTTGATAATTGATATTACTTTTGTATAAGATAACATCATTTGAAAATGATGAAATGGCACATAACATATTGAACAGTAGTGAGCTTCAACGTCATAGAAACTAGCAGTCTTGATCATCCACTTATTGAAAATAGCTGACATCATGAACAACGTATGGCAGGCTACTCATGCACTCAAAAACATAAAGTTTAAAATTAATTTCTAACGGAGCTTCGAGGCTTACCTCAGTATTTCCTATTTGTACTTCAGCTAGATATGGTGGCATGTTGTGGCATCAAAACTTTCTATCACAGCATCGTAGAAATTAGACCTCTTCATTATGTCACTCAGAAATTTCTTCTCAATCGCAATCAGAGAAAGTGCAGAGAACCTATCCTGTACTTCTGAATTTCTTTGGAAGGTGTGTATCCTTTTTAAGGCCGAGAAGCTTCTTTCAGCGGAAGCGCTAGTTGCCGGGATGGTGAGAATGAGTATTTCGTTATTTCTGGATATGCATTTTTAAGACGACAGGCGTGCAAATATTGGTTGAGGTCATATGCATTATTTTTCACAAGGTCCGGCTTCGTGTAGAGGACAGATAGTTCACTTTTAAGTTTCATGCAGACAAAATTGTGTCCATAGGTCTTCACTAACGACTGATAGGCACTGCTCGGGAACTTCTTCGAGAAATTGTTAAACTGGTCAATATCAATTAACTGAAGGAACTCCAGCTTGTTAATATCAGAAAATCGATCTGATAGTTGCACGGATATGATGTCAATTATTTCCAAATACAATCGGATATACGATGTTTTCTTAGTTCCTATAAAATCAATTTTCTGGAGCTTTTGAGGGTAATCTTGCCTCCCTTCATTGTCTTGCAACTTTGAGCACATACTTTCAAAATTATTTCTGGTTGTCTGCAAAAACGCTTTAAATTGCTGGATCTCTTTTGAGCAGAAGGCAATATCACATATTTTCTTCTGAAGGATCTGATACGGAACATCAGATTGAGGAAGCACTTCAGCAAATAAGTTTAATAGGAAATAAAAATCAGTCTTGTAGGGTAACATAGTAACCCTTAGCTTGAATTTTCGTTCCACCGTCCCATTCGGCTACGTCATCTTTCATTTCTCTGAAGAGTTCAAAGAAAACTGTATAGAGAGAGGACTCAACTTCAACGAGCCTACCAGCATATGTCCATGGGGTAGGCGATACTGTTGGTAATCGTCTCTGTATTACTTTGTTAGGAGCAACGGCCCTTATAGGGGATGATGAAAAAACCCTGCTAACACGGACAAGGTCTGAAAAAATACTTTGCTTTCCTTGATGTGGTTAACAGATTGCTGTAATACTAAGTTGAGCCTATGACCGTAGCAGTGAACAAATATAGTCTGGTCGTATTTATCCCTGACTTAACTTCCGCAACCCACTGTACTGTCCTGCCATCACTGCTGCGCCATCAAATGTTTCTGCTACTAACTTTTCATCACACTGAAATTCTTGTAACACTCCAAAGAGATTTTTAGAGAGAGAAACAGTAGATCGGTCACCGCTTTCAACACTGAATCTCAAAAATCTCTCTTGAATTTCGCTTTCGGTACTAACATACCTAAATACAGTCGAGAGTTGTGCTCTGTTAGAAACGTCTCTACTTTCATCCAAAATAACGGAAATAAAGTTTGCTTCCTTAACCTCGCCTTTAATTTCGCTGGTCATAAAAATAGCTATGGCTTCAATAATATAATTGTGTATATCAGGTGAAAGTCATAAGGAAACTGTAGATGTTTCTAAGTGGTGCCGAAATACGTCATTTTTCTTACCAATGAATGCTAGTAACTCCCTGTAATTACCTCTGTTATCGGAATCTTCAGTTTCTCGATGACCTCTGGTAGGTAATCCTTGCTTTAAAAGAAAACACACCAGTGGCGAATTTCCCATACATGCGATTGATGTGTTACATCCCTTGTATTTTCAACGAAAAATATTCATTTTTCATATTTTAATTGAGTTATCTATAGAAAATTGAAACGCACAGTTATCGATACTCAGAGATGGATGAAACGAGCGTAGCTGACTAGTGACTGCTATTAATTACCAAACTACTCCAGAGATGGCAGCACGAGTCATTGTTTATCTCTTTCGTGGGGTTAGAATGCGGAACGAACAGCCACATCCTTCAAGAGGGCGGTGCAAGGTGGAGTCCTGTAAGTTATCGCGTGTGGCTGGGATTTAGTTGCTGTTTCGTGAAATACTGGAGTTCGTGCTTGTAGGTGTTATAAATGATGATACATGACAAATGTGTGTTGTAGTAATATAAATTATTCAGTTTCGTGTGCTTGTAGTGCAAATATCGAACACAGAAAATGCGGAAATGGTGCGATTTTGAAATAACATCAGAGAGTAGTTCAGCAGGCATTGATGTAGGAGCGCCAGGGTCACGCGTTTCTACTGCGCATTCCGAATTGCATTCTTTTACGGAGAAAAGCAGAATTATAAATGAAGGACAACCGCGACATGTTCACCATTTCAACAGAAATATTTATTAAACAGACCATTGGACTAGTGTATGTAAGATCTTAAATAAACTTTTCTGTAGGCATTGTTTGTTGTTTTCTCTTGAAAAATGTGTTTGGAATGACAGTCTGTTTGCGTTGATGTTTAAAAATTTTTCGGTTACATCCCCTAAACTAGAAATCAGGAGTCGCCACTGAAACACACAGTATCTATCAAAGTGCTGACAATATATCTGTTACCTTTACTAGTTTATTATGTTCTTTCTGTAAGTTGTAGGTACTCAAACAGAACTGTATTCTGGACCTTCCGAACTGAATCATATCGGCAACAGCGTTGATGTGCTTGAGACACCTCATGGTGTCTCTTTAAATCTCTGAAACTATCTAAATTGTCCACACCGTCTTTATTCCAAGCATTATTTTCTGAGGAAAATAGAATACATAGCCAACAGTACAGTTTATTCATTTTTGCACAACCACATAACCAGTCCAGATTTATGTACCACGAGTCACGAAAATATCGTACTGTTCTTTTCGATTCCTTTCATAACTTTTAAGAGAAGGCATGGGTCTACCATTTTCAATTATGTTTTTCTTTTCTTCAAAAGTTCTCAACGAAAATGGCGTGTTCATTAAGCTTTCTATTATACAAGAACATTCCTGGGCCCACCAACTTACTTATTTTTGAGGTAGAAGCGACAGCATTCATTTTAATGTTCCATACGTTGTGCAGGCTATCCTAACATAAATTAAATATAAATTCACGCTTTTACAACACAAGTCACGTCGTATTATAATAGAAAACAATAACACAATAATATAACAATGCAATGTTGAGCACGGCGGAACGAACGGACGGAACAGCACAGCACCGACGTATAAGATTTTGTTTCCACTTTCCACTGTGGTAACGCGAACGGAGAACGTAGTAGGATACATCCCAGTGTCAAGGGCAAAGGGGCCTTGCTTGGCACAGGCGCAGTAATACTCGCCTAGCTGTTAGAAGAGATTCAAAGCGTAACCACTGCATGAAGTGCTAACAGCATCTCGCTCAGCTTTGACAGTGGCAGACTGCTGCAATCGAGTTCTCGCGACACGTCCAGGCGAAGAGACAAAAATATTCAATACTAACGGGTGTACCCGTGCTTCGCTACGGAATTCTACATTGTGTACAGAGTAGGGATCGAATAGCTGGAATACTATGATGAACCAGTGTGTTACGTACCAGCAGTATCAGGAAATGTACGAACCAGAGGAATGGCATGCTGAAGAAGAAAGTTTTCTAACTCCCCAGCTATTTCCTGCCAATATTTAATTATGCAGCAGTAATCCCATCTATCGGAGTTCAGTGGCAGCATAAGAGACAAAGAACATCACAACAAACAATGGTCAATATAATATTATTGTTGATCTATTTTAAGAGCCTTCGATATTGTAGGCTTTACAGTTAGTTTTCTTCCGACTCTGAAATACCACTCTTATCATAGTCGGTACGGTAAAACTGAATATAAAAAAATGATCGGAAATTGTATTCTCTCTAACTTTTCTTATGTATTGTATTAAATTGCATAGCTCTTAACGTTACCCTAGAAACGCGACGGGGAAGTCACCAAACGTCTCTTCTCATATGAAGACTGGGTTAGGAAATTTTCATTGTAACTGTAGGCCCGCTTGCCTACTATCAATCACAATCAAGTTGGGTAGTTTTCATTATAATTTGTAAACACTCAATCTCCACCTGCCTTTTTACATCCTCAGAAAGACTTAGTAGTTCTCCCAACTGAAATGAACATAGGTCATTGCAATGACGTTAGTAGGAATGGCACGATTAAAAGCAATACTTTCATATGAAATACTCGATCAAATGAAAAACCACACATTTTCTCACTTTTAACGAACAGTACTAGGCTGCTGATCTAACAGTCCAAAGTTCCAGAGCTGGAATGACCAAGTCGCAGACAGCCGTGATCCATAAAAACTCTTCATCTTCTTTCGGCGGTGGGGGGGTTCGAATAGTGGAGAGTCCCAGGCCAAAAACTATGCTCTTTTGCTAATCTGTTTCCTAGGGGTACCCCATGAATCGGAAAATCTCGATTCACTACACTGGCGGCGGTAAGAACTATCTGACTTGGAGGCAAATTCTTCCTCCAAGCCAGAGGAGAAGCCCCCTCTTCACTGCTAATTTGGAATAAAATGAATGTAGAATTTAATAAAAGTAAAGAGGAAGAAGCTTTTCTTAAAAATTTTAAGTTATTTAGTGAATTGTGGTGCTATAATTTGGAATAGGCCTAAACTGTAATTCTAGACCAGGTCATACTACAACTGCAACTACTACTACTAAGTGAGCCTTTGCCTTAAATGTGCACACTGCTCATTCAAAAAAGCGCGTCAGAGTAGGGATCGAATAGCTGGAATACTATGATGAACCAGTGTGTTACGTACCAACAGTATCAGGAAATGTATGAACCAGAGGAATGGCATGCTGAAGAAGAAATTTTTCTAACTCCCCAGCTATTTCCTGCCAATATTTAATTATGCAGCAGTAATCCCATCTATCAGAGTTCAGTGGCAGCATAAGAGACAAAGAACATCACAACAAACAATGGTTAATATAACATTATTGTTGATCAATCTTAAGAGCCTTCGATATTGTAGGTCCTACAGTTAGTTTTCTTCCGACTCTGAAATACCACTCTTTTCATAGTCGGTACGGTAAAAGTGAATAAAACAAAATGATCGGAAATTGTATTCTCTCTTTCTTATGTAACTTAGTACTTTTCGATAGGACCAATAACATAGGTACTTAAAAACTAAATATTTGATACCTTCCCCTAAACTACAATTTCATCCAGGGTGAATAAAATTGTTTATAGCTTAGACTGTACTGTATTTTCTTATTCCCCGACTCTGTATACCGATTTTCATTACATTCTGTTCACCCATTTTCTCGTGGCTAGGCGTTGATACGGACTTAATAACAAAAATACAAATTCACGAATATTTCTTGTTATAATAGCCGATACGGTAAACATGTATAAGACATAAATGATCGGAAATTCAATTTTATATAACTTTATTTATGTAATATGTATCGATAGGACCACTAATAATATACTGTAAACATTTGAGAATTAAATTTCAGGCCTTCCCCTAAACTACCATTTCACTCAGCGTGAACAAAATAACGTATAGCCTAGATTGTAGTGGTTCATCCTCCGACTTAACATACCGATTTTCATTAAATTCCCTTCAGCCATTTTCTCGTGATGCGTGTGCATACAGACAGACAGAAATTACGGAAAAGTAAAAAGTGCATTTCCTTGTTACTGTGGAGATGTCCGATACAGAAACACCATTCTTTTCAAATTCTGAGCAATGTACAGACAAAACTCTTATTTTATATATTAATATTAAATAATAGTAGATTTTTCTATTTTCAAACTGTTACCAGTAGTGACAGTGGATTCTAGCACGCCTCGATACTGTATGCTGCACTGTTAATCGTGACCCCTAATTCCAGCCAGTCAATGAGGATGATGCCCTTTGTGTCTCCGAACACTGTCGCCATTCGCTTGCCAACTGATGGCACTGTTCGACATTTCTTTGGCGGTGGTCTGCCCCTACGCTTCCATTGCATCGATTGTTGTTTCGTTATTTTGCTCGTAGTAATGGAGCCATGTCTCATCATCATCACCAGTCACAAGCCTAGCCATGAAGTCGGTTGGATCTTGAACATGGCGTTGTAAAAGTTATCTGCACACATCCACACGCCTCTGCTTTTCGTCTGCAGACAAGAGTCTAAGCACCCACGTGGATGACACCTTCCCCAACTGTAAGTGGCCGTGCACGATCCGCCGCACAGTGTTTCGGCTAATTCCCGTGGCTGCCTCCAGTTCCGCAAATGTGATGCACTTGTTTCCTTGGATGGCCTGCTCGACCCGGGCAATGTTGGTTCCCTTGTCCACCGATGTGCGCCCTATTTTCCAGCCTTCCACCCAGTTGTAAACTGTTTTTCGTGACGGCGCATATTCCCCACAGACTGCCACCAAGCGCCGATGAATTTCTGCAGTGGTCATGCCTTCTTTCCACAGGAACCAAGTCGTATAGCGCTGACCCTGACGGTTATTTTCCATGTTGTCTGCTCCTACACTGACCGTGTTGTTATGAAATGGCTATGACTAGGGCTCTCTAAAGACTAGGTATGCTCGCCCGCCATTATGGTTCATTCCTGCACTACGTTGGTTAGGCAGGTGGCCGTCCCAGGCTTGTATATCCCCCTTTTTTTTTACTGTTCTCCACGCTAGGAAATAATGCTAAATTAACATACTGTAAAAATACTCATTCTCAGTATTACTCAAACGGTTACTCAACATAAATATTAGTATATTTCGTAAATTATTGTGTAATTTTTACTCGAGACGGTGATTGCAAAAGCGAGGTCGTTGATAATTAGCCTTTTAATAAACAAACAAACTAGGCATGTACTCCCACTGGAGAAATATTAGAAAAAGTAGCTTTCTGATAAATCGTTTTTTTAATTATTATTATATTACTGATAAGTAGAATAGGTTGTTCGTAAGCTATGCGCCGTGGTACCGTCAAATGAAACGAGGGACACCATGGTATTGATATAGGCTACTGCCATTCTTAAATCGTGGAATTTGACGTGGTAATCGGTCAGTGTCGAAGATATATAAATTGTGATAGAAGATTTTGATACCGGTACCATAGGGCCTATGATCTCAGTCGGTATTTCATACTTGCGTGAAATTGATTCAGCGCTATTTTCAAGCTTGTCGAAATAATAAGGAAAATATTCTTCGAAAAAACATAACGCTGAAATGTGATTTACGAATACGAACACACCCAAGTAACTGATTTCTTGTCCGCCTCCGTAGTGTAACGGTTAGTGTTATTAGCTGCCGTCCTTGGAGGCCCGGGTTCGATTCCCGGTACCTACTGCTAGGAATTTAAAAACTGGCAGGAGGGCTGGTATGTGATTGAAATGGTACCTGCAGCTCACCTCCAATGGGGGTGTGCCTGAAAAGAGCTGCACCACATCAGGATGAGGACACGAGTTTACTTACTTACTACTGATTTCTTTAAGTTTCTTTCTTTCTTCTAAAATTTAGTCCCTTTTTAATTTACCAGTATTTTAAAAAATACATTCGATGTGTAAAACAATTTTTGGTGAGTGTTATGTACCTCATCAGCTTATGCAGTTGTAATGGACAGAGGATTTTCGTTTATTCAACCGAACATTCATAAAACAAATGTTATTATAAATTGCATTCGGGAAGAAAATAGGAATAGAGTAAGCCTAACTACTTCTATAGCTGAATATTCTCTCTCAACCTGAAGTATTGCACTGATAATCATTTACCAGTGAATTGTAAGGGGAGTGACCCACGAGCTGTGGTGAATATTGAAAATATTTGACTTTGGCAAAGTTTACTTTATTTTTTTAAGGAGATTTCTCTGGTTTGAGGGGAAGTAGCATGATTTGTC
This sequence comes from Anabrus simplex, assembly GCF_040414725.1. Lineage (NCBI taxonomy): Eukaryota > Metazoa > Arthropoda > Insecta > Orthoptera > Tettigoniidae > Anabrus > Anabrus simplex. The sequence continues at coordinate 917,034,034 of NC_090265.1, forward strand.
GACACGACTCACCTCATTAAACTTCAAAGGGTTGCAACATTGGTTAACTTGCTCAGGTAGCACATGCGACCAAGCGATCGCTCGTAGGAGAAACTCGAGTTTGATCACATGGCCCATTGCGCATGTATGAACCAAAATGGCGGCTAAGCATACCCATCTTTTAGAGCCTTAGCTATGACGAGTGCATTCGTTGACCCCTGTGCGTGTGCTGCTACCAAACGGTGGAACATGACACTAGTTCCACGGCATCACCTTCAAACGTAAAATGTGAACCATACCCGGACGTACAAAAAATAAAGTGTAAAACAACATAGTACGCCCCTCGTATATTTTCTTGGTTAGTTAAAATGTATTATTTGTGTTTAGTTGACCGTGAAGGCCCATTGAGTTTTGAACCCAGGAACCGTTAGAAATAGTGAGGCACTCCAGTCCTTAACTTAAATGTGTAGTTCGGTTGATGTTATTGATACATGTGTGCGTGTCCTTTGAATACTATTTAAATATGAAGGTGTGACTATTATTCCAATGAACAGAGCCCATGATATTTTAGAGTTGTCTTTCATAGCAACTCATCCTAGTGATAGCCTTTTTCCTAATTTATTTACGGAGTTTGAATATATTTCCGACTTCAGAGGTTAGCACAGTCCTCAGTTTGGTTGATATTTAATGGATCAGAGGTTGAGTATGTATACGACTCGAGTTTATCGCTACCCGTGAGAGAAAAAGAATATTAGAGATGATAATGACTTGAATATATATGTGAATTTGGCGAAATAAGTGAAAGAATCATGAATATATTAGGATATTATTGGGCAGTATTGGTATTCTGAAGCTGAATTAGGATTGTCCAAGCTATTGGAGTTATTTAAGAGGCTGTGAAGCGCCTGTCAGTCGAGTGCCACTTAAAGAGAATGCGAGGATATATTTTCCTAGAGAGCAAGAAATTATATTTTACCGATTATAATCGGTTCTCATTCGTAAGTAATAGTTACGTAACCTTTCTCTCATTTTATTTTGAGCAGGTTTTCCACGTTGAACTGATCACTCCTTGAGGGTCTAGTCGGAGCAAATATAGGGCAAGAAGAGTACAGCATAGTGTACCTTATCGGTATTGAAGCCCAGACCTCGAAAACAAACGCATAAGGAAATCAGGAAGGATCCACCATACAACGAATGCTCAGCCGCTGGCTGAGGCGGGCTCGTTTTCCACCCCTCGCAAGCGAGTCGGCACGCCGCATCTGAAAGTTGTATGGCTGATAGAATGGCTGCCGAACGGGAGAGGAGATACTTTCAGATATTTGTAGCATGAAAGATATTTGTAGCATGAAAATCGACAGCCGACACGCAGCAGTGGGCTAAATTCGTGTCATAAAACCTGAGTGACCCGAGAGCCATGACAGGTCCACCAACCCATGTGAACGGCTTATATTCTGATTTCTCGCCAGTGAAAGGAAAGTACGGTGAATAAAACTTCAAACATGTAAATATTGAGATTTTGGAATAAGGTAGTAGGCTACAAGATTCGGCCTTAAGTGTAAGATTAGTAAATATATGAAGAAAGTTGAAGCCGTTGGCTAGAATCTCGGTCACTAGACAACAAGAGAAACTGTAAGGTGAGAATCTCCTATCCAACTTCGGGGATTCCCCGAGAACACTGTCCGTTATTAATTTATTTTTCAAGAGTCTACGATCGGATTTGATACACGGATGTGTCAAAATTCCTCCTTTATCCTGAAGAATAATTTGAGCAAGTTCGCTGATCTTTAGCAGTCCGGACACTGGAGCTCACCTTACGAATGTGTCTCACACCTGACCCATTTCAGTTCTCTCCATATTCGCTGGTCACTGTAACGAAGGAGGAGATTGCCAGTTCGAAGTTCGCGCTGATAGGATTTGTATAGTTCTTTTACGGAAATCGCTCTTTTTTGTAGTAACACTGATAACGGTTATAGAAAATTACTAACATAACTAATACGTCTTTAATATGAAGCGGTTACTCGAAGAAAAGCCCAAGTAGCAATTCCTTCAGAATCCACATTTTTCTTTTTCTCGCAATTCTTCAGGAGGCGCATCTGGTGAGTAGAACAAGGGCCCAGCCATTCTTATACCTTACGGCGAAATCACACATTAAAGCATAGTTGGTAGAAGAAGGGCCCAATTATACCACTTGGGATTTTTTTAAAAGTCTAATGTTTTCATTCTGTAGGATCATGGGAGAGTGCTGGAAAAAATTAGTGCAATTGAACTAGACAAAAGAGTGGCTAAAGGGATTGCTACACTCCGTACGGCTCTACTTCTAAATTGACGTTTTAGCAGATTTTGGCTCTGTCTGGTGGTTATGCGCTGAAGCATAGACATCCAACCAATCCCAGGCTGCCATTCATATCGATTTATATCGGCAGAGCACGATCTCGAAACCTAGTTGCCAACTCTAATAATTACATTCGCCACGTGGTTAACCTATCTCGCTCAGCGTGTATGGTATTCGGTACGGTTCGTGATCTTTTGCATTTTCCTTCAATATTTAGAGTGTTTTTCATATTGTTGGAGGGTTCCAATGACACTGAGATCAGTAGAGTGTTCCCTTTGTAGGCCATAACCTCCTTTCTGTGCCAGCCATTCGCCGTTAGTGATGTGTTATTTCCTCATTATCTTTTATTGTTAATAATATATTCTCTTTTAGTGCCAGATATTGTTAGAAAGTGTAGTTCTTGTGAATTTGTTTACAATCCATATTCATTCGTTTTTCTGAGTATTGTATTACAATTTAAAAGGGCTGTTTACCGCGGTCATATTGCATCAGCTGTTCTTGTAGGCGTAGCGCGCTGGCAACAGAGGGAAGGCGATGCTCATTTGTTTTGCGAAACTTCAATTTAGAAGTAAGGCCGTGCGGAGTATATATTTCTAGAAAATAGATCTCAGAGAATTAGAACAGGCGAAGTTTTACGTGCCGGCCCCGTAGTGTAGGGGTAGCGTGCCTGCCTCTTACCCGGAAGCCCCGGGTTCGATTCCCGGCCAGGTCAGGGATTTTTATCTGGACCTGAGGGCTGGTTCAAGATCCACTCAGCCTACGTGATTAGAATTGAGTAGCTATCTGACGGTGAGGTAGCGACCCCGGTCTAGAAAGCCAAGAATAACGGCCGAGAGGATTCGTCGTGCTGACCACACGACACCTCGTAATCTACAGGCCTTCAGGCTGAGCAGCGGTCGCTTGGTAGGCCAAGGCCCTACAAGGGCTGTAGTGCCATGGGATTTGGTCTGGTTTGAAGCTTTACTTGACCCTGTAATAATTAAAAAGGGAATTACTCAAGGCAATGCCATTGGACCTTTATGTTTTCTTATATACTAGCTAATGAACCCGTGCTTCGTTACGGAATTCTACATTGTATACAGAATTCTAGGTTAGGTAGGGTACACGTTGTGAGCAAGATTGTATTAAATTGCATAGCTCTTAACGTTATTCTAGAAACGCGACGGAGAAATCACCAAACATATTTTCTCATATGTAGACTGGGTTAGGAAATTTTCATTGTAATGGTAGGCCTACTTGCCTACCATCAGTCACAATCAGGTTGGGGAGTTTTCATTACAATGGCAGACACTCACTCTCCACCTGCCTTTTTACATCCTCAGAAAGACTGTCTTAGTGGTTTTCCCAAGTGAAATGAACATAGGTCATTACAAGGACGTCAGCAGGAATGGCGCGATTAAAAGCAATGCTTTCATATGAAATACTCGATCAAATGAAAAACCACACATTTTCTCACTTTAACGAACAGTACTACGTTGCCGATCTAACAGTCCAAAGTTCCAAAGCTGGAATGACCAAGCCACAGATAGCCGTGATACGTGAACACACTTTGTCTTTTTTCGGCGCGGGGGGGGGTTGGGGGGGTTGTGTAGAATAGTGGAGATTCCCAGGGTAAAAAAACTATGCCATTTTACTAATCTGCTTTTTTGGAGTACCCGATGAGTCGGAAAATCTCAATAAACAACACTAGCGGCGGAAAAATCTATCTGACTTGGAAGCAAATATTTCTTCATCGTCACTGCTAATTTGGAATAAAATGAATAGAAAATTTAACAAAAGGGAAGAGGAAGAAGCTTTTCTTAAGAAACGGCTTTTTTCAGGGTTGAATTTTGATTTATTTAGTGATTTGAGGTGCTATAATTTGGATTAGGTCTAAATTGTAATTCTAGACCAGGTCATACTACTACTAAGTGAGCCTCTGCCTAAAGTGTGCACACTGCTCATTCAAAACAGAGCGTCAGAGTAGGGATCGAATAGCTGGAATACGATGATGAACCAATGGGTTACGTACCAGCAGTATCAGAAAATGTTTGAATCAGAGGAATGGCAAGCTAAAGAAAAAAGTTTTCCAACTCCCCAGCTATTTCCCGCCAATATTCAGTCAGGCTGTTAAATTCGTTACGCAGCAGAAATCCCATCTATCGGAGTTGAGTGGCTGCATAAGAGACAAAGAACATCACAACAAACAATGGTCAATGTAATTTGTTGATCAATGTTATACGCTTTCGATATTGTAGGTCTTCACATTTAATTTTCTTCCGACTCTGAAATACGTCGGTACGGTAAAACTGAATAAAACATAAATGATCGGAAATTGTATTCTCTATAAATTTTGTTATGAAGTACCGTACTTTTCGATAGGACGAATAACATACGTAAAATTAAATGTTAGGCGCCTTCCCCTAAACTACAATTTAATCCCGGGCGAATAAAATTGTTTATAGCTTAGACTGTTGTTTCTTATCCCCGACTCTATATGCCGATTTTCATTAAATTCTGTTAACCCATTTGCTCGTGGTTTGGCGTTGATATGGACTTAGCAATAAAAATACGAATTCATGAATATCCGTGATATCATAGTCGGTACGATAAACATGTATAAGACATAAATTATCGCAAATTTAATTCTATATAATTTTAATTATGTAGTATTTATCGATAGGACCATTAATAATATAAATATTTGTGAATTAAATTTTAGGCCTTCCCCTAAACTACCATTTCTCAGCGTCAATAAAATGATTTATAACCTAGATTGTAGTGGTTCATCCTCCGACTTTACATACCAATTTTCATTAAGTTCTCTTCAGCCGTTTTCTCGTTATGCGTGTACAGACAGACAGGCAGGCAGGCAGGCAGACAGACAGGCAGACAGACAGAAATTACAGAAAAGTAAAAAGTACATTTCCTTGTTACTGTGGACATGACCGATACAGAAATACCATTCTTTTCAAATTCTGAGCAATGTACAGACAAAACTCTTATTTTTATATATAGGTAGGAGTAAAAAGAAGTGGAATCAGAGATTAGGCATTTTGCAGATGATGTTATTCTGTATAGAGTAATAAAGAATTTACAAAGTTATGAGCAACTGCAAAATGACCTTGATAATGTGAGATGGACAGCAGGCAATGGTATGGTGATAAACAGGGTTAAAAGTCAGGTTGTGAATTTCACAAATAGGAAAAGGCCTCTCAGTTTTAATTAATGCGTTGATGGAGTGAAAGTTCTATATGGGGAACAATGTAAGTACCTAGGTGTTAATATAAGAAAAGATCTTAATTGGGGTAATCACATAAATGGGATTGTAAATAAAGGGTATAGATCTCTGCACATGGTTATGAGCGTGTTTATGGGTTGTAGTAAGGATGTAAAGGAGAAGACATACAAATCAAAAAGGAAAAGGAATCCAAATTCCTACAATGGTGGGAGAAGGGGGTGAACACTATTTAACAGATACTGAGAAAGCAAACCTCTTTAGTAGGGAATTCCGAGATTCAGTAGAAGATTGTCAGGACTTGGAAACCGTAACAGAAGATAGAGAGGGAGAGACACAGAGGGAAACAAGAAGCTTCTCATTCACAAATGAAGATATTTTCAGAGAAATCCAACTGCTTCAGCAAGGAAAAGCAGCAGGAAGTGATCAAATTACTGGGGAGGTATTAAAGACAATGGGGTGGTATATAGTGCCTTATTTAAAATTTCTCTTTGACTATGTCATAAATAATAGTGTGATACCAAAGGAATGGAAGGAATCTATAATAATACCAATTTATAAAGGAAAGGGTGATAAAAGGAAACCAGAGAACTACAGACCAATCAGCCTGACCAGTATAGTTTGTAAAATACTGGAGAGTTTAATAGCAAAGTACATCAGAGGGATATGTGATGATAAAAATTGGTTCATGAGGAGCCAGTATGGATTTAGAAAGAAATTTTCTTGCGAGGCACAACTGGTGGGATTTCAGCAGGACATATCAGATCAGTTAGATTCAGGAGGCCAGTTAGAATGCATAGCCATAGATCTTTCCAAAGCCTTTGATAGAGTGGAACATGGAATATTATTAAAGAAATTGGAGGGAATAGGATTGGACGTAAGGGTTATACGTTGGATAAGAACATTTCTAAATTCAAGGGTTCAGAAAGTCAAAGTAGGAAATAATATATCACAGGAAGAGAAAGTCTGGAAGGGAATTGCACAGGGTAGTATAATCGGTCCGTTACTTTTCTTAATATACGCAAATGACTTAGGGAACAATATAACATCGAAAATAAGATTGTATGCAGATGACATAATTGTTTATAGGGAAATAAATAACATTGAGGATTGTTCAGAATTACAAAGGGACCTTGACAGTATCCAGGAATGGGTTGAAGAAAATAATATGAAGATTAATGGAGCCAAATCAACTGTTACAACTTTTACAAACAGGAGCTTTAAAACTGAATTTGAATATACTTTGGATGAGGTAGTTATCCCAAAAGATGGCAAGTGCAAATACTTAGGTGTGAGATTTGAAAATAATTTGCACTGGAAGGGTCATGTTGATGACGTTGTTGGGAAAGCATACAGATCGTTACATGTCATAATGAGGCTACTTAAAGGATGCAACAAAGAATTAAAAGAAAAATGTTACTTAAGTATGGTTCGTCCATTATTGGAATATGCAAACAGTGTTTGGGATCCTCACCAAGAATACCTAATAAAAGAACTAGATGGTGTGCAGAGGAAAGCAGCAAGGTTTGTAACAGGGGATTTCAGGAGAAAGAGTAGTGTATCAGAAATGTTAAAGGAACTTGGGTGGGAAACTTTAAGTAAGAGAAGGGAGAAAAGTAGACTTATAGGATTATATAGAGCCTATACAGGAGAAGAAGCATGTGGAGATATCCGTGAGAGGCTTCGGTTGGAAAATAATTATATTGGTAGAACTGACCACAAGTACAAAATTAGAAGGAATTTTAGCAGAAGCGATTGGGGTAAATTTTCTTTCATTGGGAAGGGCGTGAAGGAGTGGAACAGTTTACCAGGGGTAGTGTTTGATCCTTTTCCAAAATCTGTACAGATATTCAAGAAGAGAATAAACAACAACAGAGATAATAAATTAAATGTTAGAGGGCATTCGACCAGTGCAGGATATTGTAAATAATAAATGTGTGTGATTAAATTAATTCCATCCCCTGGTCTAAGGAGTTTGGACAGCCCAAGTAGGGGACTGCCTGTAGGGGTGAAGTACAGTGGGGACTTCGAGGGCCCTGGGACCGCCACGGTAGCTGTGAAGGCCCTTCAGGAACTCTGAAAAGTGGTGGCAAAAGGGGCTCTGGTTAAGACGCAGCAGGTCGTTATGCTACTTAGGTTCCAAAATGGGTAAAATATAAATATGTAAATAAATGCTATGTAAATTTTAATCTTATACCAGTTGTATAGTATTATTAGAAGTAATTTCACATACCGTACTGTATATGAGTTGACTATGTTTGTAAGATATTATAAGTAGAATTTTGTAAACAATATAAATTTATTAAGGATGATGTGTGTGTTTAATAGAAAAAATTATTAGCGTAAATTGTATAATATTGTATTCTAGGAAAATTTTATTCGTCTCCTGTTAATTTAAAATTTAGTGCTTGACAATAATGTATTTTAGTGTACCATTTGCCACCGAGGTAGACATCTCATTCGCAAATAAAGAGATTTTGATTTGATTTGATTTTGAAATCTCTGGTAAGACCCCAAAAAGAGTATGGTTCCAGTGTATGGGACCCTTACCAAGATTACTTGATTCAAGAACTGGAAAAAATCCAAAGAAAAGTAGCTTGGTTTGTTCTGAGTGATATCCGACAAAAGAGTGCGTTACAAAAATGTTGCAAAGTTTGGGCTGGGAAGACTTGGGAGAAAGAAGTCAAGCTGCTCGACTAAGTGGTAAATTTGCAAGAAATCAGCTTCATTTTCCATATCAAATCCTATTTACAGAGACTTACAACAATAAAAAAGGTGGAAGATTTTTATTGTTGTAAGTTTCTGTAAGTGGTAAGTTCCGAGCTGTCAGTGGAGAGATGGCGTGGAATGACATTAGTAGATGAATAAGTTTGAGTGGTGTCTTTAAAAGTAGAAAGGATCACACAAGAAGATAAATTTGGAATTCAAGAGGACAAATTGGGGCAAATATTCATTTATAGGAAGGGGAGTTAGGGATTGGAATAACTTACTAAGGGAGATGTTCAATAAATTTCAAATTTCTTTGAAATCATTCAAGAAAAGGCTAGAAAAGCAACAACAGATGGGATATCTGCCAACTGGGTGACTGCCCTAAATGCAAATCAGTAGTGACTGATATCTGAAGGGCCCTTATTCTGCCAGGTGGAATATTTTATACTAATACTTCTCTACTACAGTAATACACTCTTTTGAAATATTGTTCATGTTTGAATTTACTCCCATAGATGTCAGGCTAGAACAAACATTGGTTAGAGAGTTGGTAGTCTGTGACAGGAGTGAGGAGGCAGTAAATGTTTTGCTGGTAATCTTAGATAACTTCTTTCTGTGAATGTGTGGTGTTTGTTTGTCGTGTTGTTATTGTTGACTTAATAATGTTCGATAGCGATACTGAACTGAGATCTAAGAGGCGTAGTGATCCATCTGCATGGAGTGATAACAAAAGAAAGAAACTGAGAGCAGAAGGGAAAGTATATCTAAACAAGAAGAAAATTGTGATTCCTGCTAGATGCACAGGAACCAAATGCAGGTAAACTTTATTTCATGTTTATAATAATATTGGTTTCCTTCAGATGCATGCGACATTGTCTAATAAGTTTAGTTGACAACATAAAATGCAGAATACTCAACAACTTCAACAGTTTGGGAAATCAGAATGCTCAAGATACATTCTTACAGAACCTTTAAAGGTTAACCCTACAAAACAGCACATGTCTCAAAGTGGGAAAAAAACTAAAAATCCACTGCACATATGAGATATTCCATTTTCTTTTAAATAGTGAGATGTGAATTTTGTTTTACTGTACCTCTCTATTTTTGGGACATAGCCTATTTATGACCAATTATGTTCTTAGCAGAATATTATTACAGATTCATATTGGTGAAGTTGTGAAGGAAGTCTGTAGGGAGGGCTTTGCTAGTCTCCATGGTGTTGGAGTAAAGCGGGTAAGGAGATTTTCTGATCTCAAATATGCAGGAAAGGTCCCGATAGACTTGCGGGGAAAACACAACACAAGGCGAAACAAGAAAACCATAGACATAGTGCAGAAAATCAGGGATCACCTTGAAAGTGTTCCACGTAGTGTATGCCATTATGAGAAATCCAGTAGAAAAGCTAGATATTTTTCAGATGCTCTAGATACAGTAAAACTTTATGGCATGTTCCTGGAAAAGCACTTCCTGGACGTCTACTGTGAACTTAGGGCAAAGAAGAAAAACCCAAAAAATGCACCATGCAAAATACCCTATTCATATTTCTTAAAGTATTACAGGGACAACTGCAACTACCCATTCGGCCAGTCTAAAAGTGACGACTGCTCAACATGTGAAGAAATGATAGCAAAAATCCAGCTAAAAGTTAGTGTAACGGTTAAAACATCACTTGAAGAAGATCTTAAGAATCACAAATGTAAAGCTCAAGCATTTTATGTTAAGCTAAAAGAAGCAGAAGCCATTGCTGAGATAGATGAGGCAGTTGATGTACTGTACTTTGTTTTGATTTTAAACAAAAATATCCCATGTACCCACCTAGTGACAAGTGATGTGTTCTATAGTGGCCAGTTATGGCTTCATGTAATGTCTGTGTATTCTGGAAGAACCAAAAAGTGTGTAATGTATTGTTGGCCAGAGTCGGAGGCAAAAAAAAAAAGGGGGGGGGCTAAAGAAGTTCTTATAGTACTTGATCACTAAATTAAGGCATTTTGGAACAGCAATGTAAAACAGCTTCTGGTATTCACAGATGGTTGCCGTGGAGAGACCATTTGTATTGGTATTATAAATTTACTCATTTGGGACAAATATTTCAGGTTCCCTATGGGAATCAACATCTATATCATCTGATGGCCAGGCAGGCATCAATTTTTGGTAATGATACAAAGTCTCTCCTAGTGCATTGGCACTGCCAGTGGCTCCAAGTAGCCTATGAAGTGGCCTCCACGGTATGCACTAGCTGTGTGTCTTGGTGGGTGTGCTATTTACCAACTGATGAGCCCGACTTAGCACACTGGGGTGAAACGCTGGCAACCAGGAATGAGTTCACTGGAAAATTTATGATGTCCAATAACGGACTATTTATATTGGTATTATAAAATTACTCATTCGGGGCAAATATTTCTGGTTCCCTATGGGATTCAACATCTATATCAACATACCACTTAGTCAAGCAGCTGTCCGACTCATTGGCTGAACGGTCAGCGTACTGGCCTTCGGTTCAGAGGGTCCCGGGTTCGATTCCCGGCCGGGTCGGGGATTTTAACCTTAATTGGTTAATTCCAGTAGCCCGGGCTCTGGGTGTTTGTGCTGTCCCCAACATCCCTGCAACTCACACACCACACATAACACTATCCTCCACCACAATAACACGCAGTTACCTACAAATGGCAGATGCCGCCCACCCTCATCGGAGGGTCTGCCTTACAAGGGCTGCACTCGGCTAGAAATAGCCACACGAAATTAAATTAATTAAAGTCGAGCAGCTCATCTTCATTCTCCCAGGTCTTCCCAGCCCAAACTTTGCAACATTTTGGTAACGCTAATCTTTTGTCGGAAATCACCCAGAACAAATCGAGCCGCTTTCATTGGAATTTTTCCAGTTCTTGAATCAAGTAATCCTGGTGAGGGGCCCATACACTGGAACCATACTCTACTTGGGGTCTTACCAGAGACTTATATGCCCTCTCTTTTACATCCTTACTACACTAGTGTCCAAAAGTTAAGCATAAGTTATGAGTATGCAAGGCAACAAGAAACAGACCACAAATCGCATGACATATGAACCTACCAATCTTACATGTTTGCTCTATATAGGAAAGGAGTGTTCCTTACTTTGACTAGCAGCGTAACCTCAAGGTAAACATAGCCAGTGCCTGCGCCCCATATTCCCTCAGTTGTGTTTACCCAGTTATGTGCGGAGTGTAGCCTAATGGTGAACGTGACAACATAACGGCACGACGACCCCATATGGACCCTGTTTTGCACGGTAGAAGCAGGCCAGACACAGATTGGAGTCGCTGTATCCTTGAATGAGCCATAAAGTGTCATTTCCAGGCTTTCGAGACAATTTCGAGACACAGGAGATGTTAGTCGTAGGCCAATATCAGGTCGACCAAAGGTAACCACCCCACAGCAAGGACCGATATCTGGCCTTAACCGCCCAACGAAATTGGAGTGCACCTGCAAGACAATTGTCGACAGAGCTTGCAGCCATCTCAGGGGTTACCGTTTCCTGGCAAACTGTATACTGGAGGCTCAGAACAGCAGGGCTGCTTGCCCGATGTCCAGCAGTGTGCATCCCTCTCACTCCAGCACAGAGAGGGGCATGTTTACTGTGGAGCCGTCAACGTCGAAACTGAACCATGAATGAATGGAGGCATGTGCTCTTCACAGATGAATCCTGCTTCAGTTTGCAGAACAATTCAAGTTGCACAATAACCTAGAGAGAAAATCGGGTAGCCAATACAACCACAGGAACATCGTGGAATGGGACCAGTATGGTGGTGGTGGCGTCATGGTGTGGGACGACATCATGTTCAATGGCTGTACAGACCTGCACATCTTCATGGGTGGTCCGAGGAACACTGTTTTTCTTTTTTTTGTTTGCTATTGGCTTTACGTCGCACCGACACAGATAGGTCTTATGGTGACGATGGGACAGGAAAGGGCTAGGACTGGGAAGGAAGTGGCCGTGGCCTGGTGTGAAAATGGGAAACCACGGAAAACCATCTTCAGGGCTGCCGACAGAGGAGTTCGAACCCATTATCTCCCAAATACTGGATACTGGCTGCACTTAAGTGACTGCAGCTATCGAGCTCAGTGAGGAACACTGTTAACGCTCGGAGATACAGGGATGAGGTACTGAGACCACATGTTCGACTCTTCAGAAGTGTGGTTGGTCCAGACTTCCTCTTATTGGATGATAATGCCCGACTGCACCGCGCTGCTCTAGTGGATGAATTTCTAGCTAGGGAAGACATCCATCGCATGGACTGACCAGCGAGGTCTGCGAATTTGAATCCTATAAAACATGCCTGGGATGCATTGGGGAGGCGAATTGCATCCCGTCAGCTTCCACCAAGGACCCTCCAAGACCTTCACATTGCCCATTCGAAGGAATGGGATCAACTGCCGCAAGAGCTCTTGGACCATCTGATAGAGAGTATGCCACATCGCTGCGAAGCATGTATGGACGTTAGAGGTAACCATAAACCCTATTAACAGCATATTTTGTTGTGGAAAACACTGCCAAATTTTGTTAGTTGTTGTTAAAGGTATACCTTAGCTATCAGAACCTTTCTGACACTGATATATTGGACAAGTTGTGTGACATATGGTGTGCGAGTCGGACAAGTTGTGTGACATATGGTGTGCGAGTCAGCTTCCGTTTGTTCAGCAATCCATCTGACATTCCTATCAAGTGGTATGGCCTCATTTAGTGATTATGCTTAACTTTTGGACAATAGTGTACAACTCCTAAATATCCTCATAATCATGTGCAGAGATCTGTAACCTTTATTTACAATCCCATTTATGTGATTACCCCAATGAAGATCTTTTCTTATATTAACACCTAGGTAGTTACAGTGAGCCCCATAAGGAATTTTTACCCCATCAACACAGTAATTAATCCTGAGAGGTCTCCTGCTATCAGTGAAACTCACAATGTGACTTTCAACCCCGTTTATCATCATACCCTTGCCTGTTATGCATCTCACAACATTATCGAAGCCATCTTGCAGTTGCTCACAATCTTGTAACACACTTATTATTCTATGCAGAATAATATCACCTGCAAAAAGCCTTATCTCTGATTCCACTTCTTTACTCATATCATATATATAACATGATGATGATGACGATGATGATGATGATGCTTGTTGTTTAAAGAGGCCTAACATCTATGTCATTGGCCCCTAATGGTACGAAATGAGATGAAATGAAATGACAAATTAAAAGCCCAAAAACATCCACTGACCAAAATTCAAAACATGAGGATGAAGAATGAATGGATGAATACGAATTTCAAATGATCAGTGGAACCGACCCACAGTGCCTCGCATGCAAAGAAGCTGATGTAGAACAATAGAATTACTGACCAAGGGACTGCTTCTACAGCACAATACTGAATCGATGATACTTGTAGTCAAAAGGGGTCCAAAATCCAAGTCAGCAGCCCCTCACAATGGTACTCATTGCTAGGAAAGTAGAACCAAGGTATTTGTCATGTTGCGGTACTAATCAAGAGTAGCATAGACTCACGGTATTCCACATAATATGGTAGTACTCACAGGTAAGGAAATTCGCACATGTATTACAGATCTACGCTGTTTTGCACATTGCGGCACCATTTACAGGTGACACAAACCTATGGTGTTCATCACATAAGGGTACTAACCACAGGGACTCGTACAATCCCGTGGTGTTCCTCATACAGTGGGTACTAATCATAGGCAAGCCAGAACCATGGGTTTCCTCATCCCATGGTGTCGCTCATATAGTGCTACTAATCACAATCACAGGTACTGTAAAAGCCGTCGAGCCCTCGTTTGCTACTAATCAAAATCCTATTTGGTACCCAACATAGTGGTACTACATGCAAGTAAAAGCGACCCATGGTGTTCCCCGCATGGTGGTACTAATCACAAGTAGTTTCATGGTTCTGAATTTGATCATCCCTTGGTTGCCCCTTTTAGTTGCCTCTTACGACAGGCAGAGGATACTGTGGGTGAATTCTTCATCTGCGCCCCCCCACCCACAGGGAAGTTGTGTGTTTGGTCCACGAGAGGTATTTTATTTCCCTCAAGTCCGCCGGCAAGCTGGTTAGGACCCCCCTATCCGCCACCTAGGACGCGCCACGTGGGAGTATCACCTCTCGCCCTGGCTACGCCAGCGTAGCAAGTTCGTGGCACATATATAAGAAAACATAAAGGTCCAATAATACTGCCTTAAGATATTCCCCTCTTAATTTTACAGGGTCAGATAAAGCTTCGCCTACTCTAATTCTCTGAGATCTATTTTCTAGAAATATAGCAACCCATTCAGTTACTCTTTTGTCTACTCCAATTGCACTCATTTTTGTCAGTAGTCTCCCATGATCCACCCTATCAAATGCTTTAGACAGGTCAATCGCGATACAGTCCATTTGACCTCCTGAATCCAAGATATCTGCTATATCTTGCTGGAATCCTACAAGTTGAGCTTCAGTAGAATAACCTTTCCTAAACCCGAACTGCCTTCTAACGAACCAGTTTTTAATTTTGCAAACATGCCTAATATAATCAGAAAGTATACCTTCCCAAAGCTTACATGCAACATATCTCAAACTTACTGGCCAGTAATTTTCAGCTTTATGTCTATCACCCTTTCCTTTATACACAAGGGCTACTGCAGCAACTCTCCATTCATTTGGTATAGCCCCTTCATGCAAACAATAATCAAATAGATACTTCAGATATGGTACTATATGCCAACCAATTGTCTTTAGTATATCCCCAGAAAACTTATCAATTCCAGCTGCTTTTCTAGCTTTCAACATTTTTATCTTATTGTAAATTTCATTGTTACCATATGTAAATTTTAATACTTCTTTAGCATTAGTCACCTCCTCTATCTGGATATTATCCTTTTAACCAACAAACTTTACATACTGCTTACTGAACACTTCTGTCTTTTGAAGATCCTCACATACACATACCCCTTGTTCATTAATGATTCCTGGAATGTCCCTCTTGGAACCTGTTTCTGCCTTAAAGTACCTATACATACCCTTCTATATTTCACTAAAATGTGTATGACTGCCAATTATGCTAGCCATCATGTTATCCTTGGCTGATCTCTGCTAGATTCAATTTCCTAGTAAGTTCCTTCAATTTCTCCTTACTTCCACAGCCATTTCTAACTCTATTTCTTTCCAATCTGCACCTCCTTCTTAGTCTCTCTATTTCTCCCTTATAATAAGGTGGGTCTTTACCATTCCTTACCACCTTTAAAGGTACAAACCTGTTTTCACATTCCTCAACAATTATTTAAAACCCATCCCGGAGTCTGTTTACATTTTTATTTACCATTTTCCATCGATCATAGTTACTTTTTTAAACTTCCTCATGCCTGCTTTATCAGCCATATGGTACTGACTAACAGACCTACTTTAAAGACCTTCCTTTCTATCACATTTATTTTTAACTACAACAAAAATTGCTTCATGATCACTACATACCATCTATTACTTCATTCAGTTTCTCTATAGAGCTCATCTGGTTTTATCAGCACCACGTCCAGGATATTTTTCCTCTAGTTGGTTCCATCACTTTCTGAATCAGCTTATTTGCCATTTGTTGGTCATGCTTCCTGTCGTTCGCATTACCTTCCCAATTGATATTTGGTAAATTCAGATCTCCCACTACAATCACATTCCTTTCCATGTCATTTTCCACATAGCTGATTATCTTATCAAATAATTCTGAATCAGCGTCAGCACTACCCTTTCCCGGTCTGTACACTCCAAAGACATCAAGTTGCCTATTATCTTTAGAAATGAGCCGTACACCAAGAATTTCATGTTTGTCATCTTTAATTTTTTCGTAGCTTACAAATTCTTCTTTCACCAGAATGAATACTCCCCCCTCCTACCATTCCTATCCTATCTCTACGATACACACTCCAGTTCTGTGTAAAAATTTCTACATCGATAATATCATTTCTCAGCCATGATTCAACTCCTATTACAATATCTGGTAAGTATATAATCAATTAAATTACTTAATTCTATTCCTTTTTTTACAATATTTCTACAGTTCAACACTAACATTTTTATGTCATCCCTACCTGACTTCCAGATCCCTGTACCCTTATCACCGCTCCCTAGATCATCCTGTTTCCCTGAATGTACCTCCCTATTACCCTTCTAAACAAATTACCTAACTTATACATACCACTGCAGTTTAAATGAAGGCCATCTGAGTGAAGATCCCTATCTCCTACCCACCCATTAGGATCTAGACATCTTACTCCCGGTTTCCCACATACCCATTCCATTATGATAAGATGTAAAGAAAAGTGAAAAATGATGCAAAAGTCATGCGTTTCTTTACGACGTTTATCGCGGTTGCTCAACATTGGTGGCTGCTAAAAAAAACTCACCGACTTGATGAAAAATTATTTTTTGATTTGTGAACCAATTATTTATTTTGTGAAAGAGGAACCTTGATTCACCAGGATGCAAAAGTGTATTATTTAAATGTATCGAAGAAGATGGTAATGTTAATGTACCAGAGAGTACAATTATGAAACTGTCAATGCAAATCATAACAAAGCAAGTAAGTGAACGTTTGGTGAGAAAGCAAAACAACAAAACTTCAGATGGTAAAGGAAAAGCCAATTCAATATTTTCAAATATGGAATTATTACATGGAGAAAGCAAAAAGAACCCATAAGGCAGCAAAATGAAATATTTTCTGGGTCCTACAAACCAAATAACAATAGTCAAAAAAAACATGATTGGACTAAGGGAGTCAAACAAGAAAAATTTACAAAAAGGAGCTTGGTACAAGAGAAAGCAATAACTTGATGAGGTGTCACTGGCACCACTCCTCTTAGTTGCGAGTCCCTCTGCAGAATGTGTGCGAAGATAGAGAGATACATCAGATGGTATCAGTCTTAGAAAAAGGTAATTTAAGCTGATCAGTGGACATAACATCAAAGATGTATTTTAAAATTCCTGACATTTTTTATCCTTAATCACAGTAATTTGCAGAGTTTCATTATGTTTGTCATTAAAATATTATTTAATAGGCCTCTGGAAGAAATTAGCTATATGCAAGAATAAAATTCTATGGTTAGGAAAAGTCCTCAAAAAGAGAAGTTTAAGGCAATTTGATATCTTATTACACAGTAACACAGTTAAGAGAACTCAGTAAAGAACTAAAATAGATGGTAAGAGAGGCAGCAGTCAGTATATCCAGATCTAAAATGATGTACATGAATGTTCAGTAAAATAAATTCTGACAATGAGCAAATCCAATTTAGACTTACCCCAATGAGAAACATACTACACAAGAAGTTTATATCACACTGTTGACTTACAGTAAATTCAGACATTGTGAACAAGCAATCTAGAATATAGACTTGCCCCAAACCATAGGAATGATTACATGAGCTGATGGCAAAAAATATACAGTAGGCCTATGAGTTCTGACCATATATATAAAGATATAAGAAATTCCCTCAGGACACCAGACCCTTCATTATGACTTAAACCCTGTATCCATGAAAGATGTTCACCTCCCTTACCTATTTTGTCATTTGGATTACCACAGTGTAATAAACAATCCACTTATACCAGGTGGTTTACCAGCCTCTTGCAATTTAGGTTTATGTATCCCACCGCATTTACTACAATTCTGAAATGCATCAGTCCCTCTTCCTAAACTGTGATAATATAACAAGATGTGTGGTTATGGGATAAAGTAGCACGAATCATGAGAGCCACTATTAATACATTGCAAATACCCAGAATGAACCCATAAAACTTGCACAGATACAGAGAATATCGTCGCTGCCAGGACAAAACCTCCTATGTGAAATATTTTAGCTTAGAACTTTGAATGGTAAGGTTCTGTCATCTAAGGTGCAATATTGTTTGAATATTGCCAATGCATTCTCACTCTTCATGTCGTATGTGCTGCGGGTCAGTATATCTCCAAAAATATTATCATATAGGAGGTTTTGTGTCGGCAACGATGATATGTACCTTACAACAGAAGGTGCACGCACAGACTAGGAACAGGCATTGTACAGGCTGGAAACTGCACGCTGCATAAGCCTCGCAGTAGCTCACTTGACAGGGGCACGGTGGGAGTTGTGATAGTGCATGGTGCTCAAGTATTTTATTTTTTTATATTTTTTACAGTCAGTTGACTAGGATGTGACAAAGTTGTATGCTTGACAGCTTTCACAGACTGGTTTTTTTATTAGGCCCCGAAAAGGAAACACGTGACAGGATTTTGGTTACCTATGTCTCTTAACACAGTACCTGATTGAACTGACAACCTCCGTGGCTAATACAGAGCTGCACGCGATGTTGTAAGGATCACCTGGCACATTGCAACATCTCTGCCATAACAGATCGGCATGCTTTGGTGATGAACCATCTAATGTGACCAGGATTGCTAGGCTCTTGTGCATACACCAGTTGTTTTACATGGTCCCACAGAAAAAAATTCAGGGGCGTAAGATCAAGCAATCTGATGGGTCAGGGGACCTATCCATACGTTGCATGGAAATGGTTCTGGACGACCACCACCGCTTGCAGTGGAGCTCTGTGATGTTCAAACCGCATCCTGTAGTGGTCAAGGAGTGGCACATTTTCCAGGAATGGTGGTAGGTCATCTCAGAGAAACCGCAGATAGCGGTCTCTTATTAGAAGTCTCTCATAAAAACTGGGAACAATGAGGTGATCACGCATGATGCTACACCATATGTTCACGCCCCAATGTACCTGAAAAGCTGACTGTTGTACCTAGTGGGGATTATCCACACTCCAATAATACATATTATGTCAATTAACAGTTCTCTTGTTGTGGAACCCTGCTTCATCCATAAATAAGATAGTCGCTAAAAAGGCAGGATCAGTGTCCATATGCTGTAGGGTGCATTGATAAAACGCCACCTGTGCTTTGAAATCATGACCATGGAGCTCCTGGTGTAAGTGCAGATTGTACGGGTGAAACCGCTGGGTATGCAATATCTGCATAATAGACACCCGGCTAAATGTCGTCTCCTGCGCAATGGCCCGTGTGCTAGTGTGAGGGTTATGGCTGGCAGCGTCCAATACAACCTCTCTGTTGTTAGCAAATGTCACAGGATGATCTCGAACAGGCGATGTCTTTCCCAGGGATGCAGTAACCCGCAGACGTCTTTCCACAATCCAAAATGCCATGCCTGTTGGTTGTCATCTATATGGATAGCATTTTTTATACAGACGTTGTGCCTGGTAAGCATTCTGTCTAATTTCTCCATAGATGAGTAACATATCCACATACTCGTTGCTAGAATACATCACGAGACAGTGCATAAGCTTTGTGTTACGTTGTGTTGTGTTCTGTTGCGACTTACCTCGAAGAAAGAGTTTGCGCAGCTACATACCTACCTGCCATCATGTTGTTATCGTTCCAATGGGGTACACTTTACCCTACCCATCTACAGAGCTTGGAACATGTACGACATAGCTAATTGGTTGCCTGCGTCCTAGCTATAGACCATCACCTCCCCATCCTTCTCCAACCCGGCTCAATACCCTATGCCACGGTATATACGGCCCATTACAGGGCCAAATAAACAAATCAGTCTGTGGAAGCTATCAAGTATCAAGTATGCAACCTTACCACATGCCGGGCAACTGGCGGAAAAATAAAAAATACTTGTGTTGGATTTGAATCTTCGAGCACCGTCCATTACCACAACTCACACTGCACCCCTGCCAAGTGAGCTAATGTGAGGGTTGACATGCAGCATGCAGTTCCCAGCCTATACAATACCTGCTCCTGGTCTGTGGGTGCGCCTCCTGTTGTAATACATATTCTTCATATCTGTGCTCGTTTTACAGGTTCATTCAAGGTACCCATAATGAATTAACAGTGGTACTCACAATTCCTGCTGTCTTCTAGCCTGTAAACACACATCTTGTTATATTACCCCGGTTTAAGGAAAGGGACCAATATATTTTGGAATTGTAATAAAAGCAGCAGGATGCATAAAACTAAATCACAAGGGGCTGGTGAACCACCCAGTATTATGTATGTGTATGATGTTTGTATATCTGTATACAATTTTAAAGAAAAGAAAAGGAAGGAAATTAAATAAAATGTGTGGTAAAAGAAATGGAACAAGGAAGTGCATTATTAGAAAACAGCTGTTGAGAAAAATATATACAACAAATGAAACTAATGTATTCCCATGATCTGATAGCCACACACAAAGTAATGTCATGCCAAAGCATTTTTGGCAATGTATAATAATATGTATAATATTTTGTTTAAACAACAGATGGCAGATACACCATAGTTCACAGGTTTAGTTATAAAAGTATGCTCCCACTTTAGCCAGTGGTGTAACATCAAACTGTACTTATCAAAATGATACATCAATACCATTAATGATGATAATTTGGTGCCTGCTGAGGATGAATTTCATATAGGTAGGCCTACTAGGTTTTAGAAATCCCCACACACAAATTTGTTTCAACAATAAAAATGGTAAATTAATAATATACCTATCTAAATAAATAATAATAATAATTTTATGGAGAGACTCCCCAATCTCTTGAACACAACTGGTGGGTATACACTGAAGTTTTTTGTTGCACGAGTTAAAACATTTTGTGCATGGGCATGCATACATTTGGTATATTACCACGGTTTAGGGAGAGGGACCATTTTACTTCAGAATTGTCATAAAAGCAGCAGGATGCATAAAACTAAATCACAAGGGGCTGGTGAACCACACAGTATTATTTATTTCGGAATTGTAATATATCAGTTTGTACGGTCAGAGAGGAAAAAATGAAGTGAAAGGGAGGTGATTTTGAGCATGTAATACTTATTTATATACTGTAATATTTTAATAAATTTTGAAAAATGTTACTGGAACACCAACATTTGTTTTGTTTTCTTTCTGTGTTACAGTAAAACGAACACAATGATACTGCTTACTTCAGTAGCTCTTGGTGGGATGTTGCAGACCTTCAACTACTATGAAATCAGAAATGCTTATCTACGAAGTATAGGAGCATCAACTTTCAACCTGCATAGTAAGTGTATGTCTTGAAACTCCTGAAGCACAGAACTTCACAAGGCAATGTTTCTACATAATGACTATGCTAGGCAGCATTATCTACCATAAGTACAAAACTTCAAAATCTTACTGCAAGTTTGTGTTCATCAAGAGCTGAATTGGTGACGTGCTGTCCTTTCTTTAACAGGGTCCTTCTCAATTTTTAATCTGCAGAGCAAAAGTATGTCAGTCAGTGTCTGAGGAAGACAAAGTCAAATATTTAAGATAATCTGACAGAGGCCTATGTCCATTATGAAAGAACCGATATGAAGTCACCAGATGTGTTTCCAATGCAGCAAACCAAATCAAAAAATAAATAAATGTGCCCATGTATATTTATTTCACCTAAATTATAGTACATTGTCAAAGGTGTGCAGCATCTTTACTCCAACTAATTAACTGCCATTCACATAAATGATACCAATGTAATTAACATACCTAGAGTGTTTCATGAACAGAATGATCGCCAGTGCAAGTCATCATGAATATCCCTGTATAACAAAATAATGAATCAAAAATACTATAATGTTGAAGTTCATTTTGTATTCATTTTTTTTGAACCTTTGAGAAAAAGATATTATATTTATTTTTAACAATGGTACTTTTTGGCAGAGAAACATCTCCAAAACTACCTGTTAATATAGTCTTCAGCTGAGAGGCTAGTTGAATCCTCACATAGTAGTACCAATGGTTACACACTTATTATGAAATTGCAAAAACCGATGGCATTACTATAACGAGGTGTGCTATGCATAATGAGGAGTGAGGTTGTTTGCCACGGCTTTCCTCACTGGATCAGAAAGTGCTATTGCAGCACAACTGACCCTATGAGTAGAACCTTTCAATGCATCCAGATGCATTATTTGTACTCTGCTTGTCACTACTAAGTACCACCCAAACCTTAGCAGCTTCTAAACTGTCACAACCATAAATGAGACTGAAACACCAGGGTAAGGTACATTTTGCTCTGGCATGTGCCACAGGACAGATGCAAAATTACTACATCAATCAAGAAATAGCAGCAGGCTTTCATAAATCAAAACTACATCTACAAACTTGACATGAAATGCCAAGCATTTCCACCAAAAACTTGAAGAGATGGTTGTTCCACAAAGCAATGACATGCTCTCTTTTTTCTCTTTTTTTAAAAAAGAGAGTTTAGTCTTCCTTTACATCAAGCCTGATCAACAACAGACTTTTGAATATCTTTAAAGGCACTGCTGAAATAACCTCACCGGTAAAGGGAAGAAAGGAGTAGGAAGAGACGAGTCGAATGAGGAAAAGGCAGCAAACATACTTGGAGATATCATTTAATATGACCTCCATGTTTGAATCACCATACTTACGTTTATTTTCTAAGCCGAACATTAATTACGTGCAGTATAGAAGTTCTTATGAATATGTAAACCGTTCTCCCCACCTGAAGAATTTGGAGACCAAATCATCACATATTGAATAAAATCTGGTACACATTAGAAGTTCAAAGGATGACAACCAGTAATAAGCAAATCCTAAATTGAAAACCAAATTTTTCTTTACTTAAATTATTTCAAAGAGGCTCAAAATTTATCAAACAGTTCCCCTGAAAAATTATTCTAATCCCTAATTCCTCTCTTATAAAGTAGTATTTGCCCCAACTTGTCCTTCTGAATTTGAACTTTTCTTCATATTAAGATCTTTCCTAACTTTAAAAGCTCCACTCAAGCTTATTCGTCTACAAATGTCATTCCAACCCATTTCTTCGCTGACAGCTCGGAACATGGACAAATCGTGCTGTTCTATGGATCTTTTCCAGTTTTTGAATCATCTAATCCTGGTGAGGGTCCCATACTCTAAGTGGGGTCTCTATCAGCGACATACGCCCCTCCTTTACAGCCTTACTACTTCCTACAACCCCTAAATACCTTCATAACCATATGAACAGATCTGTAACCTTTATTCATAATTCTGTTTATGTGATTACCCCAATGAAAATCTTTTTTTATATATATATATATTAATACCTAGGTACATACAGTAATCCCCATGAGGTACTTTTACCCCATTAACACAGTAATTAAAACTGAGAGGACTCTTCCTCTTGGTGAAACTTACAATCTGACTTTTCACCCCGTTTACCATCATACCATTGTCTGCTGTCCATCTCACAACTTCATCAAGGTCTTTCAGCAGTCATTCACAATCCTGTAACTTATTTATTACTCTATACAGCATAAAATCACCTGCAAAAAGCTTTACCTGTCATTGCAGTTCTTTATTCATATCATTTATATATACACTATAAAGGAAACAAAGAGGTCCAACTCCGAAAACCGAAAAAGTAGTTAGTGGGACGTAAAGCAAATAACATTATTTATTAAAGCTATTATTAAGAAGTGTGTAAACAGGTACATACCTTTAAAGGTGGTTAGGAATAGAAGGACCCACCATAATATAACAGGGAAATAAAGAGATTGAGGTACAGGTTAGAAAGGGAGTGAGTAAAGAATGGTTGCAGAAGTAAGGAGAGACTGAAGGAACTTAGGATTGAATTCAGCAAAAAAGTCAGCTAAGAATAACATGACTGCAAACATAATTGGAAGTCATATGAATTTTAGGGAATAGGAGAAGGATATGTATAGATACTTTAAACCTTTCAATGCTAAATCTGTATATATATATATATATATATATATGTTGCAGGATAATGTGCCATCAGTGCTAAACCCATATATACACACATTTCTGTGCAATACTAACTTTGCTAAGCATGAGAAAGTACGTGGAATGCCAAAGCAGTGGAAATTGAGTGCGTGTCATGTATAAGGAAGATCAAAATATGAAATATTCAATTTTTCATGTAATACTGATACGCTTTTTTTCTCTAGCAGTAGTGAAATATTTATCCCATAAACAACAACAAAAATGACTGATCTGTGTAAGTCTAGACATCTTTGCGATGAGGAAACTGAGCAAGTTTTAGATGATAGTGACTTGGATAATTACATTGTGGATGCTGGAAGTGATAATGAATATAGTTGGTGATTTTTGTGATACAAAGCGACATTGAAGACACAGACAGTGGCATCAGTGATAAAAACTAAGATAACAACATGAATTTGCTGGCCAATTTATTCCCCTCATTCACACTTTCTGTAGTCTGGCTCATTAGCTGAATGGTCAGCGTTGAGGCCTTCAGTTCAGAGGGTCCGGGTTTGATTCCTGGTTGAGTCGGGGATTTTAATCGCATCTGATTACTTCTTCTGACTCAGGGACTGGATATCTGTGTTTGTCCAAACACTTTCCTCTTCATTTTCAGACAACACACTACCCTACCAACCACCACAGAAACACGTCATAGAGATTACATCCCTCCATACAGGGTTGGCGTCAGGAAGGGCATTCGGCCGTAAAACAGGGTCAAATTCGCATGTGTAACTCAACTTGCACCCGTAACCCCACAGGTGTCAGAAAAGTGGTCGAAGATGAGGATTCACACTTTCTTTGACTCTCAGGTAGACAATATGTTAGATGACTGTTCCCAAGATATCATTTCTCCCTATGATTTTTAACCCATGCATTGCTTCATATTATTGTGCAGGTTATGGACAAATATTACCAGAAGGTCTTAATATGTAGAGTGACACTAATGCAGATGAGACATATATCTGTTTTTGCTTTTGCAAACTTAAAAAACATGAAAATCTTGTAACATTGGTCTGCAGATGCTCTTTTTCACACCCCAATTGTTTCTCAACAGATGGCAAGAAACAGGTACCTAATTCTTCCCAACAGGCTTCATTTCTCCAACCTTACTACTACAGACAAGGATAAACTGTACATGGTAAAGCCTTTAGAATATCATCAGAGATGCTTGCAAATGTAAACCGCAACTTTTCCAAAAACTCAGCAGATGGTTTATGTATGCAGATCAACCACAGCACGTTCTGGATGGACATTTCAGGAATCATTAATGAACAGAAGAAAGAAGTTTTCAGTCAGCAGCAGGCAGCAGGATATGACAATGTCCAGGTAGAGGAGGCGACTAATACTGGTGAATTACTGAAATTTACGTATGATGATAAATACATTTACAAAAAGATATAAAAGTTGAAAGCTAGAAAAGCAGCTGAGATTGATGAGATTTCTGAGGATATACTAATGGCAATGGGTTGGGATATAGTACCATATCTGAAATCTATAAAATAGAACTCAGAGAATTAGAGTAGGTGAAGCATTATCTGATCCTGTAATTAAGAGGGGGTGGGGGGTTGTCCCAAAGGACAGTATTATTAGACATTTATGTTTTTTTATATCCTGTATGTATGTATGTATGTATGTATGTATGTATGTATGTATGTATGTATGTATGTATGTATGTATGTATGTATGTATGTATGTATGTATGTATGTATGTATGTATGTATGTATGTATGTATGTATGTATGTATGTATGTATGTATGTATGTATGTATGTATGTATGTATGTATGTATGTATGTATGTATGTATGTATGTATGTATGTATGTATGTATGTATGTATGTATGTATGTATGTATGTATGTATGTATGTATGTATGTATGTATGTATGTATGTATGTATGTATGTATGTATGTATGTATGTATGTATGTATGTATGTATGTATGTATGTATGTATGTATGTATGTATGTATGTATGTATGTATGTATGTATGTATGTATGTATGTATGTATGTATGTATGTATGTATGTATGTATGTATGTATGTATGTATGTATGTATGTATGTATGTATGTATGTATGTATGTATGTATGTATGTATGTATGTTCAGTCTTCAGGCTGGTTAGATACTCAACAGCTCTCCCATCAGCTGTCATATATGGCCTAGACATCACTGAAGAGGCGTACTAGGGAAATGAGAGTGAGGTAGTTTCCCGTTGCTTTCCTCACTGAGCCAGAAGTTGCAGTTACATATCAGTCTGCAGAGTCCACTGAAATGCATGCACCAACCGACCCTATGAGCAACATTTTCACACCATTCATAGCAGGGACTGACTGCAGAAAGAATGGCATTACTAGCATCGTTCATACCTCAGTCACTTTCATATTATCAAAGCCAAGGATAAGACAGAGACATATCAAGGAAAGTAACAAAATTGCTGTAACCCATACCAGAAGACATAGTGCACTGTAAACACTAGGTCCTGCCAGCAAAGGCATATGAAATGAGTATAGAACTGGAATCACAGATAAGGCTTTTGGCGGTATGATGGTAAACAGGATGAAAAGTTAGGTTGTAAGTTTCACCAAGTGTAAAAATCCTCTCAGTTTTAATTAGTATGTTGATGGAATTAAAGTACCTCATGGGGACCACTGTAACTACCTAGGTATTAATATAAGGAATGATCTGCTTTGGAGTAATCACATTAACAAGGTTATAAAGAAAGGTTACAGATCTTCATATGTTTATGAAGGTATTTATTGGTTGTAGTAACAATGTAAGACCCATACTTGGATTACTTGATATGAGAACTAGAAAAGATCCAAAGGAAACCAGCACACTTTGTTTTTGGTGATTTCTGATAAAAGAGTAGTGTTACAAAATTTTTGCAAACTTTGGGCTGATAAGACTTCGGAGTAAGGAGACGAGCTGCTCGACTAAGTGGTATGTTCTGAATTGTAAGTGGAGAGATGGTGTGGAATGACATTAGAACGAATAAGCTTTAGGGGGAAAGATCATAATATGAAGATAAAGATGGAATTTAAGAGGACAAACTGGGGCAAATATTCATTTATAGGATGAGATATAAGGGATTGGAATAATTTATCAAGGGAAATTGATAAATTTCCAAGTTATTTGAAAATTATTTAAGAAAAGGCCACCTTGGCAACAGCCTTAAATTTTGATGACTGACAATTGATGGAAATATTACTAGGCACTTGGAAGACATTACAAGCAAACTACTACAGCTATAATAAATACCAGATAAGTACCGTAAGATAGATAGATAAATATCATAAAGACCATTTTTGTTGGAATGTGATTTAATTGTATGTGAATTTAAAGAAGAGAGAATTTATTGCAAACATATCTGCCAATGCCCTTATAAGTGACATCACAATTGATGTGTAAGACTTATTTACGATAGATAGATAGGCAGAAACCTGTTAAGGTGATATAAGAAAGGCTATCCATGGTTATGCATCATATTTATTCATCCTTACTTAGCAATATTGATATTTCAACACTTCAACAATCACCATACCCTCTGAAATGGAAACATGTTACAAAACGCTTTCTTT
The DNA here is from genome assembly GCF_040414725.1 of Anabrus simplex. Taxonomy (NCBI): domain Eukaryota; kingdom Metazoa; phylum Arthropoda; class Insecta; order Orthoptera; family Tettigoniidae; genus Anabrus; species Anabrus simplex. Next base: position 917,061,645 of record NC_090265.1, read on the forward strand.
CAGCTACAGAGGACATCGTAGAACCAACTGCACAAAGTCCCATTTCTGTGCGAAATCCTCAATAAATGGTCAACAAAAAAGTAAATTTGCACATGTTTAGTGATTGTTACATCACTGACAACAGCTGGTAGTACAATAAAATAATAACCTTAGTGATAACATACTGCAAATAAGAAAGAAAAATGGGATGTTCTTGTTGACATCACTTGAGTCAACAATAAGAAAGAATGGACTGATGCATAGCCACCGTTAATGCAGTACAGCCACTGCGCTCAACATCCACAATAATTCACCTAGTAGATCTTAACATTGGCTCTCTCTGCAAATCATACCCATCTTTATTTATATTTAAATTTTATTGTCTTAAATTCAAATCAAAACTTCCACAATCAGTTGAACTAAAATTTTCTTCATACGGGTTGAACCACATCACTCTGTGTGTGTGCAGGTTCCTGGTATTTCAAATATGCAGTATTCTTCCTCATGGCAACTCATGTATCACTTCTCAGTGTGAGGTAATCAGTCTACCCAGACAACAAAAATCAACTACAATTTTAGATGAATTCAAAACATCAGCAATCTGTACACAATGTACAGCCATTCAAAGAGAATGAGCACATAGTATTGTATACAATCCTCGCATGTACTCTTTTCTCAGAAACAACTAAACCTATAAATATAATGTTTGTTGTAGATATCCACAGAGTTTGTGGATATCTACAAAGATGGTGAATTATATTTTGAAATTAATTAAAATTAAGTCTTATAAAATATTAAATGCACTGGACATACAACAGAGATGGGGCCAGCTAGGAAGACGTCTGATTGCGCACGCACACTTTGGAAGATCCAGCGTAGCGCATCCCCTCCCAAGAGAGCTCCTGCTACGAGGACAGTTCAGCGCATAAGTTTACACTAAGTTGTTGCGCGCTGCATTCAAATTTCTCGTTCTGTAATAACTGTGGTGGTGTACATTAGGCCTGTCTGTGACAGTATGAAAGGCATTAAAAGTAGCCTGCATCGTGAGATGCTAATGAGTGAGACTTGTGCAGCAATCTTAAACGTTATAGACTTTATGGGAAGGGAGGTAATGGAAGAAAAGTTTGTGATAGATTGTAAGGAAGTGCAGGAATGAGTAGCAGCAGCTGTTGGAGTGTTAGAAAGTTCTCTGGCACAGATTAAGAGCGAGAAACGAAAAGCGATGGAATTAGGAAAACCTATGGATAGTCTGTTTGAAACACCAAACAAAAAAAGAATGTGCACAAAGAATGTTACTTGACTGAACGACTTTGACGAAGGTGCCGTATGTTGTATTGTCAACAAATTTTATTTAGTTGAAAACTGTTTACCTAGTTTCAAAAATTCGTGCAAAGTTAGAGAAAGATTTAAAGTTTAAAGGATCCAATACTAGTCTCAAGCGAATCCTTCGATCATTATGATATCGTTAGAAAAAAGTAACACTAACAAGCGCATCCTAATGGAAAAACATGACATAAAATACAAAACACTCAATGGCGTTTCCTTTTATGAATTATATTTTGTTTCTGTACCTGAAAACCATTATATAGTTATACATGTCATATCGTTAACTCACATTTCTTATTTTACAAGAGAGCAAGAGAGCTAGGGACAAACGATCATATTGTCTAACCTTGATTTCTCGCCTTGTGGAAAAAGTTATTATTATTATTATTATTATTATTATTATTATTATTATTATTTTGTTTCACCTTCTTTGGGGTACGTTGAATTAATAATTTATTTGTGCCTTGTTCCTTTCTTAGCGCCTATTATTTCTTAATTGTTTCTGATCTTTGTTTCTCGTCTTCCGAGGTCTTGAAACCTTATATTTTTGTCTTTAATTATTACTTTAGCTGTTCGATCGAATAATGAATTCTCTGTCATTTTTAATTCTACTAGGTCATTTTCAGTTTATTTAAACCAATTGGATTTGTTTTGCGGTTATGGAAGAAGTCGAAGATTTGTTTGGTTAATCTATTAGAGTTCATTTTGAGAAGATGACAGTAAAAACAATTTCCTCCTTTTTTGCATAGTATCTGAAAGAATTTTTCTCAATTTTCTTGCAGTGCATTTCATTCTTGATGTATGTTATCTTATTATATTATTATTATTATTATTATTATTATTATTATTATTATTATTGTTATTATTATTATTATCATCGACTTCTTTTACATGACATGGCTCAGGTTATGAAGCCTGCTGTTATACCAAAACATATTCTACACTGTACATCTACAGCGTCACAAAGTTAATTTTACATCTAATTATAATTTAAAACATTTGCTACATAAATTGATACACGAAAAAATTTTGACAGCTACTATAATAAGAGGTTAAATTATGTTCTAATTCATTAAATCTGTCTATCATCTGTAACACTTCTAAATTATTTCATTTCGGCTAGATATGTCTGTAATTTACAGCTGGAAGGGAATTCCACTAACTGAAAATCTGTGGAGAGTTATATGTCAGTTATAAGAAATATTTCGGGTCAAATGTACCGGTACGTCGCCACAACACCTAGTGAGAATGGAAAGTCAGCGTTCTCGCTCCCACGTATCTTTTCTCACTGGGACACTTCCCCCCCACTGGCTGTCTTCCTAGCTGACCCGATCTCTACCATGCACGCATTCATTTCTGAGTGACTGTACACAGAATAATTATAACTGTTATGTTCTTCCATCTGCCAAAATTAATTTTGATTAATAAATTTATAAGCTATCTGAAAAAGAAAATATATGGAAACAGTATTATACTTGAAAAAGAAACAACTTAATTCAAAATAATAATAATAATAATAATAATAATAATAATAATAATAATAATAATAATAATAATAATAATAATAATGTTATTGGCTTTACATCCCACTAACTACTTTTATGGTTGGTTTTTTTTTCAGTTTTTGGAGACACCGAGGTGCCGGAATTTAGTCCCGCAGGAGTTCTTTTACGTGCCAGTAAATCTACCGACAAGAGGCTGAAGTATTTGAGCACCTTCAAATACCACCAGAATGAGCCAGGATCAAACCTGCCAAGTTGTGGTCAGACAGCCAGTGCCTAAACTGTCTGAGCCACTCGGCCCGGCCTTAATTAACATAGAATGACATGTTTCGTTCTTAAAATAACATCATCAGATTCTATCAAATCACACTCAAATACCATATTTACGTTTATTTCTTTAAATACTTAGGAACTTGAAATCTGGAACTTATCCTAATGAAGTCCTGTGCTTGGTCTCCACTCCAGCATAATTAAGTTGTTTCTTTTTCAAGTATAATACTGTTACCAAATGTTTTCTTTTTCAGTCAGTTTATAAATGTATTAAACAAAATTAGTTTCAGCAGAGTGAAGAACCTAATAGTTTTAAATTAACTGAGTCAAAACTAAAAAGAGATGGCTTCAGATATTACCAAAAAAACAGGAATACCTAGAATGACATCATGGTTCAACTACGACAAATGTAATTTGCTTAAAATATGCTCTACGAAATACAGCCTGCCTTCTTTAGAATACATTACAAATAACTTTTTTCTCAATATGTTTGAATATCTTCTTTATTTTCACAGTAAAATCCTACAGAGATGCAGCAGCATTGGATACAGATTGGAGAACCATTTTAAACCAGTTAAAACTTTCAAAATTTATAAGTGAAACACTCAGCTGTATTAATCTTGGAAGCTAATGCCACGCAGTATGAAAACCATTCAGAGTTTAAAAGCCTCATATGCTGTACTGGAGCCATTTAAGGGATATTCCTCAACATTCTACACTGGCCATCATTTTGTTTCATGTACAAAACATATTCCTAAGTTTTTAAACAATAGCATTTCAACAGATATAAACATTAAATTTTGCAATTAAAAAGTATGTTTGCTCATAAAGCATTACCATGGAATAATACCAAGTCCCTATGCATTAAAATGCCAAAGAGCCAGCACACGATGGCAATATGGTACTTTTTGTGGTCCTTTTCGTGAAGTAGCACACTGTTCACATATTACATTAATTAATGGATTGTATTCTAGCATTCAAAGAAAAACTTATCACAATGAATTTCTTCAAACAGCATACATCAGCATAATTACTCTCTTGAATTTTATTCCACATCGAAAATGGTTTCATCAAAAAGGATTGTAGAACTACTCACCATCTGGTAAACTTTGTTCATGTTGTTACTGCTTTTTATCTAAATTCATTCTTGAGGCATTCAAGAAAGAAAAAAGTCATAGATTTAGAAGAAGAATTCCACCTACGTAGTTCATACAGCATTAACCACTGGTTACAAAGAGCTTAATAAATATGAATATATTAGCATCATCACATACTGCACGCAGTGTATTTGACTTGATATATACTGTAAATACGATGTTATTTCTATGAGATGACTGAGAAAATTGTGTGATCAAGCAGAAATTCTTGAAATTAAAATTTTTCTTTATAAGTATTCTTATTTGCCTAAATTAAACGAGAGAGAGAGAGAGAGAGTGAGAGAGCAGGAGACTTACCAAAACAACGGTATTGAAATACAGAATGTCTCAAAAACTCAAAAAAATTGCAGGGCTGGATTTCTCATATGCAGCATAAACAAAAATGTTATGAGTCTGGAAATTTGTAATTACTAAGATATCAAATTAACATGTACTTTAAGATGGAATGTTACTTGATACAATTTAGCTGAATTTCCCATAATGATGCAGTCTGTTAATTACCTAAGAAGTGTTCGAAATGCCCACCCTCTTCCATACTTCAGGCTTCTGCTCATTATCTGACTGCATTATGAACACGCTCAACAATGCCTGGTGTTGTATCACCTGCCAAGCCTATATAATTTTCCATAAGTGTTGCTTAATGCTCCGATGCAGTCACGTACACCAACATCATTAAGTAAACCGCCCCCACACTAGGGTTGCCAACTTCCCCATATTATATGGGATCTCTCGTATTCTTCTAACTTTTTAAGCCATAACCCATTTCCCTTTTTGATTTTATACAGAATGTGCAACTGTTGGGTTCTTCAGTCTGTCAAAACTAATTCTGAATAAATTTACAAACTACCTGAAAGAGAAGACATATGGTAACAGAATTATCCCTGAAAAGAAACAACTTACTTAATATTTCTGTTCCAGGTAGTTTGTAAATTTATTTATTCAAAATGTTTCAACAAACTGAAGAACCTACCAACTGTAAATTAACTGATTCGAAACTGAGAAGATGTGCTTCAGATTTCACATATTATATCTGGAAGCTCATATCTCCCATATTTCACTGACTGAAACATCCAAATTGTCATATTTAAGTCTGCCACACCTTCTTTTCCATGAGGCCGTTGCACAACGTACTATTGGTAGTAGCTTGACCTTCGTGAAGTGATAAGACCACAGTTTCTAATTACACATAGCCGCACTTCCATGTTTGTGATTCGTATGCACGTTGCTAGTTTTGATCATTATATTTATCATCTTTAAACACAGTAACAGTCTAACAGATTGTGGATGGTCTACCAAAAAAGAAAGTGAAATACTAATGCGTTTATCAGGAAAAAGTGGGAAGAAATCTATGCATGGATTAATCCCGTAAAAGATAACAATTTCACAGCACAATGCTCATTTTGTAAGAGGAAGTTCAGTAATTCATATTGTGTACAGCATGCCAATACAGAAGGACACAAAAACAAAATTAGGTGTTCAAGCAAGACTGTACGCCTGAGTGGTGAGCCTGATAAAATTGCAGTAGGTGAGTTGGCAGTGGTCTATCATACAACAAGATATCTCAGTTATAGTAGCATGGACTGTGCAAATAAACTTGCAAAGAACATACTTGTGGATTCTTTTTTTTTTTTTCTTTTTTTGGCTAGGGGCTTTACATCGCACCGACACACATAGGTCTTATGGCGACGATGAGATAGGAAAGGCCTAGGAGTTGGTAGGAAGCGGCCATGGCCTTAATTAAGGTACAGCCCCAGCATTATTTGTGGATTCTAAATTGGCCACAAAGAAAATTGCACTGTGGCAGAATGAAGGCAGAGTTTATTGCAAAAAAAAAAAAGTGTTTGCATCAAGAAGTGTATGCAAATTTTTAGATGTACTTAGTGATCCAGAAAAGTGCAACACCCTTTTCTTTCTACTAAAACAGATGCAGCAAATTATAAGAAAAGAAAAATATTTCTTGTGGTAATTAGATATTTTCATCCTTTTGATGGTATCGAACATAAACTTATAGATTTTGTGGAACCCAATGATGAGACAGGTAGTGGTATTCATATTTCGATTAAAAACAGTTCTGAATCACACTGTTTAAATATTAATAATGCATCAACGCATATGAAATGTGGTACTGGTGGAGGATGCTACAAATACCTTGGATGGAGAAAGGATCTAACTCCTACGTAATCAAAGAGCTTGGTATCCCAAATTTATTCTCCACTCGTATTAGGCAGAGAACCCTGCAATCTTTCAACATGTATTAAGGAGAGAAAATAGAAAAAAATAGTTGTGCAAGGAAAAGTAAACGGAGACAATGGTGACTACTACTGGACACCGTCGAATAGTTAAGTAAGCACATGAGATCCCAATACTCAGACACGAGTTGTGCGACTGAGAAGCAGAAGAAGAAGATGATTTCATCACACTGCATAATGTTAATTGTGGATAAAGCAAATCTGTGAAGAAGTTTTCATGTTATGATAATGATAAATGGTTGTTGAAGACCTGGGAGTCAATAACAAGCTATTTTAAAAGCATAAATGAAACACTTAAAACTTTGCAAAGATATTTCAGTGATAGGTAAATCGTTAATGCTTGAAGCATATCTTTTATTTTTCTCTTATACTGGTAAGCCTAATGTTGTAATGAAAATTTCAAAATACCTTGAAATTTCTGATTTAACTATTATTGAATCATTTAATGCAATTAAAATTCTAGTGCATAAAATTCCAAAAATAAAAAAGATGATGGAAGCAGTACGCACAAAATCTTGAATAAGTTAGATTCCAATATTCAGGAAAGAGTTCAAAATAATTTTGTTGAGTTCTATGAATCCCTTCTTTTCTGAAAATGCTGTAGTCCAATCCTTAGTCCCATTGAAAACCTAAACCTGTTTTCCAGTCATTGACCAAGTCAGGGATGTAATTAATGAAGCAGATATAGGCTCTTAGTACGATGGGGTTGCCACTCCCAAAGTGATTTATTAATGAATGATAAGATGCCATGAAATGAGAATGGAGAGTGTTGCTGGAATGAAAGATGACAGGGAAAACCGGAGTACCCGGAGAAAAACCTGTCCTGCCTCCGCTTTGTCCAGCACAAATCTCACATGGAGTGACCGGGATTTGAACCACGGTATCCAGCGGTGAGAGACCAACGCGCTGCCATCTGAGCCACGGAGGCTCCCTTACTCCCATTATCATTAAAAAATGATATTCATTTTTTTTTAATTTCGAAAGAGAGTTATCTATTTTCAGCTTGATTTAAATGATGAATTATGATGAATTTCATTCCTTGAAAGATATACTCAGTACAAAAATTTCCATTTGTGATAACACTGTGGAAAAGGGTATCTGTGATGACTGAAGGAGTTAAAGTTCAAAATGCAATTCTTGGCTTTGTTCTCAGTGAGAACCACTTCCAATGATCATACAGAACATTGTTTTCTTTTATCAATAGTAAATGATCTGATGATAGAAACTACTGCAATGTAGATGTAATGAAAGCTGAGTTACAAATCAGAGTTAATTCTGATTACACATGTAAAGACTAATCCTAAAAGCTGAGTTACAAATCAGAGTTAATTCTGATTACACATGTAAAGACTAATCCTAAACTTCCATCTGCTGTCAAAAATGTAAATAAATATACTTTTAAGTAAGAATATCTGTAGTTTGTAACATGAGAGTTGTTTGTTTGTTTGTTTGTTTGTTTGTTTGTTTGTTTGTTTGTTAGACTGAAGTAATAAACCAATTTTAACAGTTAAAAGTTATTGTTTTGCATTAGTCTTAATGTTTCATCAATGTCTGTATGCACTGAATTGTTAAAATTTGCAAAAAGGGATGGCAAACTATTGTGTAAAGCAAAATAGTTTGTACAAATGTTTAAGACTGTAAAGTGAAAATATTGTTTTTATACAAACACTGCATTTCATTTTTTTTGAAATTTTGCCAGTGTTCTAAATCTCCCTTATTTTTTGTCAAGAATATAGAAATCTCTTTATTCTCTTCAAAAATAGGTGGTAACGCTTCACCACACAAAGAAGTGCAATTAGGTGAGCATGAGGGCCAAGCAATCGGTCCAACTCTACCTATCCAGTGATCATCATGATCACTGGATTAGCACATGCACTGCATGTTAGTTTGTGCCACATTATTGAATTCTAGAAAACAACACACTGATTTATAATACTTGACAAAAATTAAGATTTTCTGGACCCATGTTTACAAACACTTTTGTCTCCAATACATACGAGTCCAACCCTGCACTTTTGCTATACTCTACAGGTTTTCTGACATCACAGATGTAAATGCCCTTCGAGCATTCTATGTTTCCTGTATCTTACCTATTGTTGAATACGCCTCTCCAGTCTGGTCCATTTCTGCTTCTTCAAACCTCGGCCACCTTGACCATGCACAATCTTTTTTCTGAGCTATCGTCAGAGCCAGGGTCCCTGCATGTTGCAACCTAAGCACTATCGAAGTGCTTGGGAAACTGAAACTCAAGACTCTTTCTACTCGGAGGAAAGAAGCCGACCCAAAGCTACTATACAAAGCAGCTAATGGTCTATTTAGGTCTCCAGATTTGGCTTCCTTATTCCCCCTCCATGACGCATCCTGTAGTACCAGAATGAAGACCCTATTTCATATTCCTTACTCCCGGCTTTCTCTCACCCAAAGGTCCCTTTCTGTACTATTCCAGCAATGTTTAATACATTATCTATCAACAAGAACCTAGACATCTTTGTAACGTTTCCCTCCTTCTGTCATGATATTTCTCGTATAACCTAATTTTCCTTCTTGTTCTTTCCTGTTCTGCTCCTGTATTTATTATAAATGTATTTTTCTTTGTTAATATCGCTGTTTATATAAATATGTATTATAAATGATTGTACAGTTTTTATTGCGTATATTTGTGTCCTTTGTAAATATTTATATATCTTTCATTTTAGATTCATACCTATTGTACATAGCTCGGATCTTTGTAATTCGGCATTATGCTGTTGCTGATCCTGAATGAATGAATAAATAAATAAATAAATAAAAATAAATAAATATATTTTTGAAACATCCTGTATATAGCATACAGGCCCGTACAAGAAAAACAAAATCAATACATTAACAGCTGGTCTTCTGCATATGGTAGTTTCTCTCTTCTGTTATAATAGAAGTTACTGTTTTGTTGTTTGCTGTAATAATAATGTGAACACAACAGTACTCTTGGCATCAAGAGATTTATTTCCAAATCTTAAAATCTGGATATTACGAGTGATAAAACACATTAAATCAAACAAACTCCTCGTTGTTTATATATCTGGCTATTTTGTATAAATTTTCTCTCAAGTATTCATAAAGTGAAGAGCCCTTAAACTGACCAATGAGCAGTGTGACAATCATTGAAGTATTAGGAGTAGTCAAGATCTTGGACAAAAAGGTGAACAGTCCATAACAGTATTACATTTTCCAATGACTTGTGTACTTCTGAATTTTTTTTTTTTTGGAAAAATTCCATAATAATGTGCAGAGAGAATGGTGACAGCATTCATAATTCCAGTACTATGTGGACCTCTAAATTATTTCTTGGTAAACATTTTACAGTACCATACTGTAGGAAATTTTCAAAATACATTTTTGGACAATTTTATAGTATATCCTGGAAATAAATAGCTCAAGATTTTCTGCCCATCATTTTCAAATCCTACAACCACAACTAGTTTCAATGATGTCTGAATCATCGCATTATAATCAGTAATTTCTGATATCATTTGTTCTTCCAAAGAATGCATAAGCTGATCCACTAGTTAATACTTTTAGGATATGGAGAATTTGCTCACTTCTGGACATAAAAGTTGATCACCAGGTTTCTCTCACGAACAGTTCAAGGCAAGAAACATTTTACTGAGAATGATTATCCAAAAGCACAGACCAATGTTTAAATTGAGCCTATCAATTTGCTCACATTTTAACAACAATGGCCATACCTGCTACGTAACTGATGCCCTGCTGCTAGAAGCCAAAAAATTTGTGTATCCAAAGGTGAATGTTCTCCAAGAAGACCTCCATACCACAACAAATTAACAGAAAGATTCAATGCAAAGTGATTAGAGAGTTATCTGTGTCCAACAACTAATACAGTATCCAATGAGAATTAGGCTTCAATCAGAAGAATCCAGTAAATGCCCAATATTTGGGAGGTCATAAGAATCAAGATTTAAATTTGTGGAAGAAAAATGTATGAAAATACTAAGTGAGCAATGTGCTACTAGATACATCACTCAGATTACACAAATCACACATATTAAATGTTCTACTTCTACTTAATCAGCACTTCTTTGTTGGTAAGTACTGGTTGAGACTGTGACCACAAAGAACCATGTTACCTTTGTGCAAAGCTGTTACACTTAGTCTACATTCAGAATATTGCAACAATAATTCAAAAGTTTGACATACAGAGTGATACGTATTTCAAAACAATATACATACTAGCACAAAAGAAAAACAATACTGAAATAGTGTTCTCTCATACAAAAGATCTGGAAGAACTTCTTACAACATTAAATATCACACTATGTCAAATGTTCAACCAGTAACATACAAATCAGTTCTACACCACATGGAGTACTATTTGCTGAACTCTTAAAGCAACAAGACAGTGGATCAACTCACAAGATTTTCATGATGAATTCTTAGGTTTTAACACGGTTACCAATATAAGAAGGTAAGAATTTGTCTTGGTTGGAAATCTTGCAGACAGAACTGTGAGACAAAAAGGTAAATACCCTAATATATTTTATCAATACAGTCTTTTTATTTTATGATAACAACTAACGTACATTAAATTACTTGTTGAGACATAACAGAACTGCAACTTATGTCTACCCACTGCTGAGTTGATATTCTCAACATAAGCATAAAAACAACTATGATTTACATAACACTGTTCTACAAAGTGACATTTTGCAATGTTGCTATGAATAACCTAGTAAAATTGAACAATGAAAATCAACAATGTGGCTCCTTAAACTAAAATTATGGATGTATTATACAATAATCCTAAAATGCCGCCTACATTCATATCACAATTGTCGTCGCTGATTGTTGTTTTACGGATCCTAACACGTATGAAAATTAAGACTTCATTTGTTTGATATTTAAACCTGCATAACATGAACAATTCTGTCTTATCTGCTTAACATAATTTACTAGTCACCAGCAGTTGAGAATATTTGAAAAATCTTCAATAGCCTGATCGAGCACTTCTCCAATATAAAATTGCCTGAAGACTGCTCCAGGCAAGAATTACATTTTTGTACCTATCATCCTTCTGTAGTCTTATAATCACAAGGTGTAAACAGGTTGTATATATTTCCAGAAACCCAAAATAAAATAAATTAATAGCAGATATAAATTTCAGGTTCATAACTCTTCAATAAGTCTCTTGAATAAACTCAAAAGATTAAAGTGTGGGAATAAAAAATAGAATGATTTGTTAATTTAGCAACAAGAGCAAAATATCTTGAAAGAACATAATATCTAGAAAGGAAAAGTAGGTTTCCAAAAACTGTAGTGATCAACACTAATTGACATAGTTCCCAAGTCATTTTCATAATGCAGAGATCAGCAAAGGAACCACCATCCTCTTACGCATTTTCCAATACTAATAATACATTACAGAAATTAGAGAGATACTTGCAGACAATGGTGGAATGCACATAAGAAATTAAGGCAAGAATTTGAAAATATGATTGATCTACAGAAAGAATAGAAGACTAGTCAAATCAAGGTGAAAAGAACTGGAAAAGAATGATACAAAGATGGGATAGACACATACACCAGAGAGTTCACCAATAGAGTAAGAGTAATATTTTGCAGTTATGACATTCAGTATATATAAGAAGAGTCAAAATGTGAAGTAAGGTATTCACTTTCTAGAGAGCAGTTAGTTGCCTCTCTTTAGATGCGACTCCTTTTTCTCAGACATTGGGGAAGCTGAAATACATGTTTATGTTGTTCAAGTCAATGATAGGCGCTACCTGGCTAAGGCAGTAAAGGCATGCTCAGTTCACCCAGAAGGATGTGGGTTCAATTCCCTCTCACTTAGCTCACACCAAAAATGAGTACCAGGTTAATTCCTCAGGGAAAAAGGCAGCTGGGCATAGATCTAACCGCTCTACCCCACCAAGTGCTGAGGTTACGGATAGTGGAAGCCTTTACCTTCCACCCCTTTATGACCTGTACAGAGATGACTTTCTTAACTTTCAAGTTAATGATGAGTATTTTTATTACAATCTTCCCTTAGTTATTTACTTGTACTTTGTTTCTTTTTATAACTTGAAAATGTGCCATGTATTATGTCTCAATTTGACTTATCTTATTAGAGACAAAAATGTAGACGTATTTAGAAGTATTTAATTTGTGTTTCTACTGCTTCAAATGGGTTTCTCGGTCTTGACTGTCTTCGTTAATAACAATCTTGCATGTCTCTGGTGAATAAAATCAATTCATATTGAGACCAAAGTGAAAGACAGGAATCTCAACCAACTTGCAGTTTTGAACACTTCCTGGAAGATATACTCCATGTAAAGTATTTTCAAGAAGTCCGACACTTTCATTAAAATTATTTACAAATCAAACATACAGGCACACAGCAAAAAGTACACCATATGAGAAACCCTCATCTGAGGATATTTCTTGACACTTAAAGTTTCTTGAAAGCTCCTGTAACCAGTAACATGAAGAAATTTCAATGCATAGTCCACTATGCCCTTCCCATGCTCTCCTCTTTTGCTGATGCAAGACCAGACACGTCTGAATCTATGAATAGCTTGGGACTTCTTTGGACTGTCTCCAAACTGCTCAAAACTTCTTAAAAGTCTTACTTTGAGTACATTGGGATAATTTTTCCTTCTCATTCTTTTGCCTTTTATATGAAGTCAGACCTATGTCCTAACCAGTAGTTCAAGAATCAAGGTTGAGCAGATCTAGAGAATCTCTCATTTGCAACTCTAGGATCCCAAAGAGACTACTGTACGCACACTTTTTAGTGATAGATTTTTGTACTCTATTGAGGAGTAAGGAGGGAGCACTGCTGGTTCCGGTAGTACTGCCAACTGAATTGAAATGAAATCTGAATTGAATCAATAATATGATCAATCGATATGAATTTTTTAAACCTTCATTATCTTACGCTAACAACTGTGTCTCTCACACACATTTCCCGACGCGAAACATGTTCCTAGCATGAATTCTATAGTTTGGCTTTGCTGTGTAAACAACAACAGTACAAGTACTTAAAGTGTACGCCAGATGTCGCACAGCGATGATAAGCGATTCTTAGTTTGTGTTTCAAAGGTTGCCAATACGAATCTCGAAAATAACCAAAGTCGACCGATTCAGCACTAGGGTGTAAATCTATTGCTAAAAAGTGCGCAGATAGTACTTCATAATATTCCAGTCAAAAGTAGTACTTTCAGTTCCAATATTACCAACAACCAGCAAGTGTAGCTCAAAAAGTGAATACTGATGTTTTGTCATCGTACTACATTAATGGAGATACTAGATATTAGAGAAACTATGAAATTATTGATTAAAATCCAGTTTGTAGAACTACTGATTTTAAATGGAGGCTTAGCAGAACTGGTCATTTGAATACCAGACACTGCTGAACCTGAGTTATATAAAACTGGAACTAAATAAAATAAAAATGAACTGTTTCAAGTATATGCAGAATAATTACTTGAAGAAAAGTATAAAATAATAAGCTATTTATTTCTTCATAAAATTGCAATATAGGATTTTTTTTTTTTTTTCATTTAAATACACTGGCAGAAAATTAAATCCCAACACCAAGAAGAAGTTGTGCTAGATAAACAAAATTTTGTAGGTGTGTGTGCACATCTGAAGGATTACGCATATTCAAATTTGCACGCTAGTCGGCGAAGAGTGGTGCTAGTAGTGCCACTATGACCTTGCAAAGCAAGTTTGCTTTAAGTACGCTCTGTACACTTCGTGAGCATTAGTCATCGTCCAGTGCATTGGTGTTGGCAACAATGGTTAAGGGAAGGCACTGTTCAAGAAGACCAGGGTCCAACCGCACACAGGCCACTACGGAGAGGGACATGGCTGTGATGAAGGATACTACATCTGCAGCAGCCATCAGATCTTTAGTTAGCACCAGAGTGTCACGTGAACTGTAAGAAATCATTACTTGAGGGACAGCTCCAAGCCAGACATCCTGTAGCGTTCTAGCCACTTACTCCAAATCAATGCTATCTGTGACTTCAGTGGTGTCAAGCTAGAGCTCATTGGATGGCGGAGTGGAGATCTGCTGTATTTTCAGATGAGAGCCGTTTCTGTCTTGATGCCAGTGATGACCACAGATTGGTAAGGAGGAGGCTAGGTGAGCACTTGGAATCAAGCTGTCTGTGGCGTCGACACACTGGACCTACACCAGGAGGTATAGTCTAGGAGCAATTTTCTCTGACAGCAGGAGCACTCTCATTATCCCAAGAAACCTGACAGCTGATTTGTACATCAGACTGGTCAATGAACCAGTTGTGCTGCCACTCATTCCCAATATTCAAGGAGGTATTTTCCAACAGGATAATGCTCATCCTCATACCACTGCTGTCACCCACTGTGATTGTCAATCAGTTCCCCCGGCCTGTGCGATCACTAGACCATGCTATTTATTTCAGGATTCACTAGGCCTTTCACCCACAGGTCATATACGGTACATTATGGGACGACAAATCCACCATCATCCAATACCAACACATTTGCATACTTGCATTCAAAATCATGAAAACTACGGTGGTTATTAATGTATCAGCATGTCACATGTTTTCTCACGTATACTCAAACCTTTGAGCTGGAAACTTTAATCAAATAAATTGTTTAGCCTAAATTGCAATCAACTAAACTAATATCTTCTCGGCGTTGGAATTTCATTTTACGCCAGTGTAATATGAATATAATAATATTTTCTGGGGCTATTTCTAGTCTGGTGCAGCCCTTGCAAGGAAGACGCTCCAATGAGGGTAGGCGGCATCTGCTATGTGTAAAAAGCTACATGTTACTGTGGAGAAGGATAGTGTCGTGTGTGGTGTGAGACTTGGAGGGGTGTTGGAACAGTACAAACACCCAAGGGAATTAACCATTTAAGATTAAAATCTCAGACTCGGATGGGAATTGAACCCAGGGCCCTCTGAACAGAAGAGCTTCATGATGACCATTCAGCCACGGAGCTGGACATTTAAATAAAATTAATGACGTTGAACTGTTTAGACAAGACAATATGAAACAAGAAAGATGTATTTAAGACATGAGAACTACAAGCAAAATTATTCTTCATTTATTCGTTGCAGGTTTTATAATAAATTGGGGTTCATCACATGAAAAATATGATTCTGTCTGAGAATATTTTTCTACACACAGATATCAAAAAAGTAGTATTTACAACAAAACTATTCCAAATATTTCACTGAAGTAGGATAATATTTCAACAGTCTCGCATAAACAGCATATAAAATTAGACAATTGTAGACAGCTGTATCACAAAAGTGGTTATCCTGAAGGACATAAAAAATTATGCCAGTCTCTCGAGTGAGATTTCGTTTGGTTGCTCCTACTTACCATATTTATGAAGCTAATATTCTTTGTCATGGAACATCAGGTTTTCTTCTTTCCCCTACCTGATTATTAATTTGGTGGTTCTCCTCATCAGGAATGTTGAATATTGTCTGCAAAAATGGGTGGAACTGCTAAATTTGGGGAATTCTGAGAACGGACCTAGCTTTGAATTACTAAATCAACTTTCATGCCACATTTCCTTCACTACTATAACCTGTTCCCAGAAGACCTTGTTGTTTATGATTTAATTTTGTTTGTAATAGGGCTATACAGTTATTTGTAACCATTACATTTACATTTTGTCTCACTTGCTTACGGAATGAAACAAAAATAGAACGTGTTGAGAATGGAAATGAGAAATTTTTTCAATCACTCTCTGTATGTAGGTCAGCTGAAAAGTTCTTAATAAAATGGCATATGTTCACATGGGATGTACTGCTTCACCAAATCCTACATCTATTTCTGTTTTACTGCCATATGACCTGTTGGGCAGGCAAGTATTGTTGGTGATGAGCCAGGTTCTCACTGAAATGCTGAAATGTCAAGAATGTGTGGCAATATAACCCACTGATGTTACTGAACCCTTCAACGTAGCCAATTCTTGTCATGAGAGCATACGAAGTGGAAAAGGCTAATGTCTGCAAAATTGATTCTCTCATTTCTTGATTTGTTTCTTGTTTCTCAAGAAACAGATGTCTTCTTGTAATATTAATTCCATCAGTTTTATGAGAATTTGTGATTCGTACTGGAAAGCAAATCTGAAGAAATTCAGTTTAGCACAACACACAACAGTATTTTGTTCTCAGTTCTGCAACTAGTCCTACTCAAATAACATTACCATTGCCTTTGGTCAGAAGGGTTCTGCGTTCAATTTCCGACAGGGTCAGGAATTTTAACCACCCTTGGTTAATTTCGCTGGCACGGGGGCTGGGTGTATCTGTTGTCTTCATCATACCAAGGCGCAGGTTGCCTACAGGAGTCAAATCAAAAGACCTTCACCTGGCGAGCCGAACATGCCCTCGGCCACTCCCGGCACTAAAAACCATACGCCATTCATTTCAACATTACCAACTACATTTTTTAAAGGCACATGTCATGGTCATTTAAAAGAAACTGTGATCTAAAAGGTACTAAAACGTGTAAAATATAAAAATGGTACAAATGGTGACTTACACCCTTTAAAGAAAAACATTCATTTCTCCCACACACTCCACATCAAAACAGATCTATTGGGAATAGTCCAATCAATGAGTGTGGACATCTGCTCCATATAATGAGGCCAGAAAGCAGAAACAAAGTTGTTGAGAGGTTGAGGAGAAATGACTGCTGAAGAATTTGGGATGGATGTGCCTGCCTGGTGGCCATGATTGTCAAGGCAACAAGTCTGTATGGTTACACATGGTTAGCTGGTTTGAGTCCTGTTGGTGGAAAAGTTTTACCATCAGAATGTTGACCGGCAGGGTACGAAAGCTGGTGGTATACAATCTAATCACTAGATTGCATGACAAAAGCCCGGATTCAATTCCAAACCTCTCCACAGTGAGGGCATACGACGCTGTTGACGGTGATTCATCCATCAAATGGGGGCACTGAGCCTTGAGCAAACCCCTTGGTGTTATTCGACAGGCGTAAGCTATGTGCTGACACTGAGTTTCACCCTCTCTCTACATCATCATCATAACCATCCCACATAAAGAAGCGCCCATGGGCGTCAAATATAAAGACAAGCACCAGGTGAGCCGAACATGTCCTCGGACACTCCCAGCACTAAACGCTACATGATAGATAAATAAATGCGATGGATGCGGAGAAAGTCTACCTATCTGGAAAGAGCAGTGTATGAAAATGTAGAGTTTATCCTTGTCCCGTAATTTCAAGTTTGTCCTAGTCTCCCAGGTTGAGTCGCTCAAAGATCCTAAATGCTCGATCATGGTTCAGGCACGCAGTATATAGAGGTGCTTAAATATATCAGTCTCATATAGGTAGACTTATCGGTATGTAAAAGAACTCCTGCAAGAAAAAATTCTGTCACCTTGGTGCCACCAAAAACTGTGAATGTACTGTAGTTAATGGATCATAAAACAAGTAGTAGTAGTATCCCCATCCTATTGCTTACTAAAAACATACGGCCTCAACATTGAACAGAAATGTCAGGATCTTTTTTTTTTTTTTTTTTTTTTTTTTTTTTTTTTTGTTATTTGCTTTACATCGCGCCGACACAGATAGGTCTTATGACGACGATGAGGCAGGAAGGGGCTAGGAGTGGGAAGGAAGTGGCCGTGGCCTTAATTAAGGTACAGCCCCAGCATTTGCCTGGTGTGAAAATGGGGAACAACGGAAAACCATCTTCAGGGCTGCCGACAGTGGGGCTCGAACCCATGATCTCCCGAATACTGGATACTGGCCGCACTTAAACGACTGCAGCTATCGAGCTCAGTAATGTCAGGATCAGCTTTCAACCAAATGGGTGATTATGATGACTGATAACTGAAGGGACACAACTATATGGCTACAAGGCAAATAAGAATAATACAACAGTGTGAAAAGGAATATCTGAAAATAAAAACTTTGAAAGCAGAGGGGAAAAAGAAAAAGCAAGCTTGTAGTTTTATGCTACCTATGTGACAAAGGGGTATAGTTCCATGTAAAAATAACAATTTAATATCACTGTCTCAGTGCTTATTGAAGTACACGACAGATAATGTGTGTTTTTTATGAGCCCCTTGTTATTCACTAAGTTGCTATCTTCAACTATATAAATCTAAATACATACCCTGTATTTGTTTACTACTGTATTGTGGATCATAAGCACTATTTTAAATAAGACTTTGTCATTTTATGATAAAAAAAATAAATAATAATGGCCTGGTGCAGGTCTTTCAAGTTGACGCCACATACGCGACCTGCGCGTCTATGAGGATGAGGCCTTACCTTTGATGAATTCTAATGCTTAAGACGGCACACACCCTCAGCCCTCGAGCCATTGGAATTAACCAATGAAAGTTAAAATTCTCAACCCGGCCGGGAATCGAACCTGGGACCACTTGGACCGAAGGCCAGCACACTAACCATTTTGCCATGGAGCCAGATGTCATTTTATGATGATTATGGATTATCTTCAACTAGTCAGACAATATTTGAAGTGAAAAAAGGCAGTCAACCCCTCGATGGGGAGTAAATATTTTTAATAATGGAGTATCTTTTCTTCCTAAGCAGGTTAGCAATCCTTTATTGCTAACCCAGCAAAATTGTTCAATACAATCTGCCACTCCTCAGCAGTGGCCGCACTTAAGCAACTGCACCTATCAAGCTTGGTGTGAAACAATATCCAGTATTTGGGAGATAGTGGGTTCGAAACCCACTGTTGGCAACCCTGAAGATGGTTTTCCATGGTTTCCAATTTTCACACCAACCACTTGGCTACAAAGACAAGTGGTAGTTCTTTCGGTATTCAAGAAAATGTTACTTTTCTGTGTTAGCCTAGAGTTCTTCTTTACCACATACAAATCAGACATCGTTTGATGCCAAACTAAGTAGCTCAGATAATAGAGAACTGGCCCTATGGATCACAACGAGTGGGAAATTCCAGCAAGAAGATTGAAGAATTCTTGCACTAGCAGTGATTATTTTATACATACAGTACAGGAATTATCATTTAATTTTTCTATTCATTCCAGGCAAATAATAGGAGAGTACTTAAATTCATATTCCAAACTACTGCCTTTAAATTTCTGGGTCTTCAGATATCATGATTATACACTTCTGTAATTTTTGAGAGAGCCTGGTTTACTGTGGTGTCTTTTCTTTCCCATTAGTAACTTCAGTAATCACACAGCTCCTACACACACATGTAAATGTATCAACAACCAAAGATGTTCCAAGTTAATAATCAAAGTAGAAAAAGAATTATCTTTTCTCTAATGTTATACTGAAATCAAAATAATATATGCTGTAAGGTTTGAAATTCAACAATAAAAAGTAATTTAATATAAATAAAGACAAAGACACCTCCGTACAGGCCATGAAGGCCCTTGGAGGAGTGGAAGGTAAAGGCTTCCACCCTTGTTAACCGCGGCACGTGATGGGGTAGAGTGGTTAGCTCTACGCCCAGCCGCCTTTGTCTCCAGGAATTAATCTGGTACTCATTTTTGGTGTAGGCTGAGTGAACCTCAGGGCTATATGCACCTCCGGAAGTGGAAATCTCGTTTCTTAAATTGTACGACTTCCTGACGGGGATTCGAACCCACGCCCTTCCGGGCGAACCGAGCGCGCCTTTACCGCCTCGGCCAGGCAGCCCCTTTAATATAAATACTCATTGAAATTATTTCATCATACCACTGAGACTAAAGTAGTAACTATTCAACACTATTCAAAACTTTTTACATTAGTGTTAACACCAAGAAAGCCGGCCCCGTGGTGTAGGGGTAGCGTGCTTACCTCTTACCCGGAGGCCCCGGGTTCGATTCCCGGTCAGGTCAGGAATTTTTACCCGGACCTGAGGGCTGGTTCGAGGTCCACTCAGCCTACGTGATTAGAATTGAGGAGCTACCTGACGGTGAGATAGCGGCCCCGGTCTAGAACGCCAAGAATAACAGCCAAGAGGATTCCTCGTGCTGACCACACGACACCTCGTAATCTGCAGGCCTTCGGGCTGAGCAGCGGTCACTTGGTAGGCCAAGGCTCTTCAAGGGCTGTAGTGTCATGGGTTTGGTTTGGTTAACACCAAGATGATGAATTTTGAAATTATAGCAAGGTGATAAATTCAAAATGATATTTTCTTGTTATGAACATATGTTACTTCCTCTAATATGACTGAAAAACTGTGGTTATCAAAATATTTTAAGAAAGAGAAATAATGTATGTCAAACACAAGATAAAAGCTTCACCAGGTATAGCATATACAAAAGTGATAAATTAATATCAACAGGGAAGAATTTTCAATCCAAGAAAAACTATTTCTTCACCTTTATTAATATTCTTGTAATTTCTGTAGCTCCCAAAGAAAAGAAATTAGTCGATAGCATCTAATAGAGCTGTGATACCACCATAGATGAATAAATAAGAAAATACAGTCATAAAATACTAGAGAGAAAGAAAAAGTGCATGAAACAAAGGAGAAATATAATTTCAAAATATGACACTAATACAAATATCATACTACTTCTGAACTTATGAAAATTGAAACACAGTTCTGTCACTAGAATAGATTCCAATGCAGGATAAATATCTACGATCACCAGAGCATTTTTTCATGAATATCAAACATGATAACATGGGAAGAAGTTGCTGCAATTAGAATGAAAATTGTTTAAAGCTATTAATTCAGTGTTCTAAGCCACTTCTTTTATGATGGCAATTCATAGGCTTTAATCTTCTACAGAAGTTGACAAAGAGCCACTGAACACCAGCTTCTTCCAAGTTATCACTGCTGTTATATTAGCTCACAAGCAAAACAAGAAGCATTGTTCTCACAATTAGTTCCAAAAATGCTTGAAGACAGCCAAGTGACTAATAAGTATTTTACAGAATTCTGTGTAATCATCTAGTGCATATTCCAGATTTCCAAAAAGTGATCCACTGTAAAATAACTGCCATCATCAATGGAAGGAATGTAGCCCAACAAATACTACAATGTGTACTCCATTCAGCTTGTACTTTCAAATTTGAACACCACATTACAAGTAAGTAATACAATCACAGAGAAATAGTCATTACCATAGTTAAAAAAAGTTTTTTGATTTGTGTTGTAAAGTTTGGCTCAAGATATCACACCAGAACTTAATGATAAATTGTGCCCCACTTTGTACCATTAAAAAACTTGTAGTCCATTCATCTTATTATTATAAAATATTCTTGATTTCCCTGATATTTAAAAAAATATTAGGATGTCCACAAAGTGACTTGCACGATATGTCACAAAACCATTTGCTCTGTAACCATGGGTATTGTCTTGTCTTGTACTGAGCGAGACCCACGGAGCTTGATGAGTGTACTACATTCTGAGATCAAAAGGAGTCATGCTTTTCTTTGTGCCCACATGTTTAGCCCTCTTCCAAAAGATAGAAAGTCATAGCCAGGAATATAAATTCAACACATAATATACTTAACATCCATTTTCCTTGGATAGGAATTAAACTCATAAACCAGGAAAAACATTATTATTTAATCCTTTGCACATACTCTGAACACATTTTCTATTCATTAACAGAAAAAAATAATATACTGATGAGATTCCATTAGACAGCAGATACCCATAATGATGAAATTATCAACTTAACAATTATCAAAGCAATCAATCTAAGGCAAGAAATAGAGCTTAAAACTTTAATACCAGTACTCAAACAACACACACTGATCACAAAAGTAAGCCTGTGGTGGAAAGCAGAAAAAATAATACATAAGTGATGAGGACTCAATTCAATTTTTACTATCAAGTTTGAATACTAAGGCACTTACAAGACAAGAGTGCTAAAGACAAAGCACTTCCACTCCCTATATGATACTCATTCTTTTTTAAAATATATACAGGGCAGTCAAATGAAAACTGAACACCCTCTATAACACACATTCCGTACGAATGGTGGCAACACCGTTGTTACGAGGGGTGTACTATATTGTTCTACACTTTATTTTTTGTACGTCCGGGTATGGTTCACATTTCACTTATGAAGGTGGTGACGTGTAACTAGTGTCTTGTTCCATCGTTTGGTAGCAGCACACTCACAGGGGCCAACGAATGCACTCGTCATAGCCATTTCATAACAACACTGTCAGTGTAGGATCACACAACATGGAAAGCAACCGTCAGGGACAGCGCTATATGACATTGGCACTTGGTGGCACTCTGTGGAGAACATGCTCCATCACGGAAAACAGTTTACAACTGGGTGGAAGGTTGGAAAACAGGGCGCACATCAGTGGACAAGGGAACCAGTTCTGGAAGGAATGTGACAGTGTTAACACCAGCCAACATTGCCCAGGTCGAACAGAACATCCAAGGAAACAAGCGCATCACATTTACGGAAATGGAGGCAGCCATGGGAATTACCCAAAACACCCTCCAGCGGATCGTGCACGGCCACTTACAGTTGGGGAAGGTGTCATCCACATGGGTGCCTAGACACTTGTCTGCAGGCGAAAAACAGAGGCGTGTGGACATGTGCAGAAAACTTTTGCAACGCCATGATCAAGATCCAGCCGACTTCATAGCTAGGCTTGTGACTGGTGATGAGACATGGCTCCATTACCATGAGCCACAAACAAAACAACAATCGATGCAATGGAAGCATAGGGGCAGTCCACCGCCAAAGAAATGTCGAACAGTGCCATCAGTTGGCAAGAAACCTCTGCGTGGTCACCATTTTGTGAATTTTGCAGAACTGTGCACAGCTGTCAAGGCATGAATATGCAGCATTCCAAAAGAATGGTTTCAGGAAGGTCTGGAGAGACTAACAAATCGATGGCAAAAGTGCTTACAGTTACAAGGAGTATGTTGAGAAGGTGGATGTAACAACTGATGTGTAATGTACTTCATTTGGGTAGGAAAAAAAAGTGTAAAACAATATAGTACACCCTTCGTACATATTGATACTCTTATCGCTGTGGTAGGAAAACTGCACAGTGACAACTCACAGGTGTATGCAGTCATTGAGTTATGTCTTTGATGGTGCACAGAATGGTCTAGTGCATTTGTCCAGCTGTAGAAACGGAGACAAGCAAAGAAGAGCAGAGAAGTGTGGTTCATTTTCTGGTGGCTCAGGGTGCTCGAGTACATGAAACTCATCCTTGCATGTCTGCTGTTTATGGTGAACACTGCATGTCCATGATGAGTGTGCACGAGTGGAATAGGAGATTCTGAGAAGGGCACACATAACTGAATGCTATTATCAAAGATCACTTGCATTTCCACAAAAGTTGCATGCAGTGCGTTGCGCTCAGTGGGTTCCACATCAACTGATGGAGGGACAAAAGGTTGACAGAATAGCATCATGTCTGAGTCATTTGCAGCAGTACCCTGAGGAAGAGGATGTGTTTCCGTCTCATATCGTCACAGAGGAGGAAACGTGGTGCCACCATTTCGAGCCAGAGAGCAAAGGGCAAAGCCAACAATGGAAACATCGCAATTCTTCACCATCAAAGAAATATAAAGCTGTTTGCACAAGTTCCAGGAAAGTCATGATGACCTCCTTTGACTGTAGGGGCCCTCTTCTTGTCAACTTCCTTGAGTGTGGAACCACAATCAAGGTGCAATGCTATGAAGATATTTTGCAGAAACTGCAATGTGCCATAAAGTCAAAATGCCCAGGAATGCTGTTGGACGGAGCCATCCTGTTGCATGATAATGCTCGTCCCCTACTTCCAATCCGGCGAAGGCTACACTTTGGCGATTTCGTTGGGAAACACTTCAACACCCTCCGTGCAGCCCGGATTTTTCACCTTGTGATCTTCACATTTTTGGTGACCTGAAGAAAGTTGTGGATCCCTCAGCAACCTACCTCTTTCCACAAAACTGGAATTGATTGTCTCTTATCTCAGTGGAATAAATGTATTAACACTTTTAGTGATTACTTTTGAATAAAACCATACCATGGTCACGCTGTAGCGGGTGTTCGGTTTTCATTTGACTGCCCCTTATATATATATAAAAACATTATCTTATTAGTGGCCCATAAATTCCTCTACAAGGCTCATGTGACGAAATCAACTGAATTGTACTCTCAAGATCACAGAAAAACTGTGAAAAGATGCAAGTAGTGATTTACCAGATGAGAATTAAGCTAAACCATACACTAGAAGATATAATTCTCCATTAGAATAATCAGCAATTCTTCACAAGAAGAAGAAGAAGAAGAAGAAGAAGAAGGGTGCTGTAAAGTGAAGCTAGTAAGAGGAAAGTTTGGAGTGGAAAGGAATTCAAATAATGTTCAATATTCTTATACCCAGTCATATAATTTCTGGGACAGATGACCTAGATCTTAGGCCCCTTTAAACAACAAGCATCATTATCATATCATCATCATCATCATAAAAACTTCTAAGGACAAAGGTCGAGTAATCTCTGGTACAGAGTCTGGTCCAAAAAAAATACCCACACACTTCCTTGGAGCCAGTTTTTTTTTCTTCCTCATAATCTCAAAATGCACAATATCTCTGTATTTCATTCACCAACGGTATAATGAAAACTATGAAAACAAAAATTATCCCACTGAGGGAAACAAACTTAAGTCATCTAATAACTTACCAAACTTGTATCCATTTGTGGAATAGGAGCAATTTGCAAAGAGATTTAGGGACATTTGGTGGTAATATTATGCATGATGAGGACGTACACATCTAATGACCAAACAGTGCACTCATTGCTAAGTGGTTGGTTTCAATTTGTCAGCAGCAAAAAATGCAAGCAAAATATCTCTAAATCATTAAAGAAATCTGTAGTACCTGATACAAATATAAAACTGTACCAAAATCAGGTTATATAAATGGAATGCTAAAGCACTCCCCATACAGGAGATTTTTTTACTGGACTGTACATGGAGAAAAATCTCCAAAAAGTACAAACATAAATGCTTTGGAGAAAGAATTCTGGAGGTTCATAACTGATCAGATAACTACTGGTAAGGCATACATATGACAAGGTATGGTAAGACTCTTCAAAGAAAAGAATACAAAAGTTTCATATTCTAACTTCTGAAATATAATTAAAATACCACATAAATTACTTCCATTATATTAACTAGACCTTGAAATTTGGAATTTATGACATACTGTACATACGATACAGGCATTATACTGGTACACACACGAATAATCACAAATTTTTTTCAAAATTTTGTGGTAAAAAGTTGGGGTGTGGGAATTATTTCCATCAAGTTTAGTACAGTGCTCCTTACATAAAGAAATCTAAGCTGGTATTTTTCCACTCACTCTGTTGGAAACTCTGTTTACCATAAAGCATGCCATGTACATATCACATCAGTTTAAGTAGTACACGTGTTTAGAATGGCTGGTACAAGTTCTCGTTTTAGATCATTCACTGCTAAAAAAGAGTTCCACATTACTGAAGAGGAAGAGCAAACTGTTAATCGCGCTGTGGGCAGAAAGTACGATGAGCTGAGAGCTGCAGTACAGTACGGTACGTGATTGGAGGAAAAAAATAAAGTTTGTCTTGGACAAACAGTAACCGCCAGGCATTAAGAGGACAAGAAGCAAAGTTTCCAGAAATCAAAAGCAGGACTTACGAATATGTACCTGAAAAAAATATTTGGATGTATGGTGAAGAGTGAAATGTGCCGGTTGAAAACTAAATTACAGGGTGTAAGGATAGCCACAGAAATCTCGCGCATGTTTTTAAACAAAATAACTTAAGTTTTCATAAGAAAACTAACATTGCACAACGTCTTCCAGACAACTGTGAAGAAAAGAGTGAATTTCCACACACTTGTTATTGGTTTGCGCCATAGATATTTGTATTTACTGTACTCTCAAAAATTGGTAGAACAGATCAGACACCAGTATATTTTGAAATGCCACTGGAATATGCTAATGAAGATTACAACACGACGAGTTGCTCCATAATATATACTTTATTGTACTGTAGTATTTATGGTTTTCAATATAAATGTATAACAAAGTTACACAAGCACACATTTTTTACTTTATTTTTTTTAATTTCCCATAGTAAAATTAGAGTGCATGTACATATGGTAGAAGGCTCTAGGCTCATACATTCAATCCCTTTTTCCAAATCCACCTATAACCTCTTTTCATGAAGAGTTTCCCCTTCCTAACTCATAAGCCACATTTCTGTAAAACCTACATAATTTTTCTTCACCTTTTCCCTCTTATCTCTTTGCCTCTATCTAATAACATTGAGTTCTTCAATTAATTTTCATCTGGTAAACTGTCCATTTCTATTTTGATATGGAATATGGTTCTAATGCCATTAAAGCTTACCTGCATTCTTCACCGGTATCAGTTACCAAAAGATATTTACTACGGGAAGTCATTGGTGTATTTTAGCACTAGAGGGACAATTCCTAAGGAGACGCTGAACTTCCTACAAAATCCTGGACACCATTATCCAAACCGTAGCAGACTCTGTGCTGAAAAATTCATTGGCGATTGTTAGGCAACATTTCTCCCTGGCTTGAATGACCATTTATAAGGATTGCTTTTTTCCAATAAAATCTGAAAGAGAAATCTGTCTGATGGTTGGCAATTTTAATCTTAAGTTTTAACTCCAGACCCGCCTACATCCAAACATCGGATGAAAGAAATATTGTTCATATGAACTGATCAGCAGGCCAATCTTTAGATTCCCTAATAGGGGCGGCTATCAGGTAGATTATCTCGTACTTTTCCCTCACATCTTAATACATTAATAATGTAAGATGCAAACTCAGGATTTCCTTGTGAGATAAGGGAAAAGCAGGTAACAACTGAGCTAAGCATGGATTCAAAAAGAGTACACATAGCAGATTAGGGCCACAGACAAGAACCTTTTACATTGCATCTTCATCAGTCAGAAAGGAAGAGGAAACCAGAAGTAGTCTGGCACGTGTCCCAGAGGGGATAGGTGTACCAAATTGGCCATCCATTGCCTACAGTCAATAACCTCTAAATCTTTTCATCTCTGGCATACTGCCCATCCACCCCAGAGTACTTGTCAGTCTACATTATGGCCTCACACAAGACACTTCTCCTAATTTATTAGATGGTATCTTCGATATTCTTTCAAACATGCTCAGCCCTAATCAACTTGATTACTACTAGTATTCTGGTTTAATTTAATAGTCAGTATTTTTCTGCATTTAAATAAGTAAAGGAGCAAGTGTAAGAAATATGTCATCAATTATCAGTTGCAACGGAAGAAGTTAGCACTGCTATACCTAGCTCTGCCGTAAGATCTGTCTCTAGTCTTCAGACATCGCCAGAACATGGTAGGTTGGCAAGTCAGCAGTTTGGTACACAAAAGACTGACATTATACCCCCAGCTGTAGGTCAGCTACAGCTTAGTAAACAAGAAGTAGGAAGTCAAAGAGAACCGAATTGCAGTGATTGTGTTACACAAGTGTAACAAGATTCCAGTGGAGGTATCTGACTCCTTGTGACCACCACAAATAACAAAGAAATTTGTGTATCAAACTAATAAGTGATACACAGATACTTCCACTGTCAATGATAGAACTATAAGCGGTTGGTCATAGAGACCAGGACACCAGCAGCTGTCAAAACCATCGCCAAGAGAATTCAGAGAAATCCACTCCTCAAGCAAAGAATAATGGCACGGGAAATGAAAATCCCCCAGCAAATTATGTCATCATTAAAGACGACTTAGGCTTGAAGAACACTAAAACAGCAAAGGACAGCGACTGACAGCAGCTTTAATGCAAATAACAGCCACAAGAGCCCAGAGACTACTGGAGGAGTTCATTTCATACAACTGGAGAAGGATATAAATACCACGGGTAATAGTTCGGTCCGCCCTGTCAATATATTCTCAAATTTGTAAGTTTATATAATTATTTTGACCCGTACATGTTTCGGGAGATCTGCATCTGTCCAAAATTTTTAAGAAATACGATATATAAATACTGCATCGAACAAATAATAATAATAAAAAGTTTCTTGTGGGCTCGAGTAACATTAATAAAGATAATCCAATTTAGTAAATCAGGGGTATACATACTAATGTGTCAAAATTGTAAGCAAGACGTATATCAGACAATCGGGAAGAAATATAGCAGTCAGATATGAAGAACATACAAACGCCATAAAACATGCAAGATATTCAGTCACGTGTGAACATATGTACAAAAATAATCATTTCTTTACCAATATCAAGACATGTAATGAATACATTCTGCAAATAATGGGAAATATATGGACATCCTGGAGAAATTAGAAATCTATTTGGCACAGAAACAAAATACAGACAATAATTTCAATGAAAATTTGAATGAAGAAAATCCGTTGTTTAAGTCAGCTAATCGATATGTAAAAAGAAGAAAGAGGAAAGATAGATAACATCAACTCTACTCACTAGTTCCCCTACCCCTCCTTCCCCGGCTGTTAAGGTTACGCCTCAATGCCCTCCTTTTTCCCACAAATAGCCTCAGGCTTACAGGACATCTACAGGTATTACACATCTGGCTGGAGAGTGTGCAGGTTTTCTCCACTCCGATATAACATGTAAGTTATATTTTCATTGTGACATACAATGATTTCAGCATTAGACTCATTTTCTAATAAGATTTTCTTCTTATCTTATAAGAAGATCAACCACTAGGCACACATTCTAAAGACACAACAGGAGGTTCGATCCGCTCTGTCTAACACCAGTATAACATGATTCTGTTCAACCAGTTATAGTCAAAGGCAATTGTTCATAATAGATCTTATGAAGAGAAACAATTCAAAGGACGATAAAATCATTTTAAAAAGATGAAGATTTTAACTTCTTCTGAGATTTCCCAAGAAAAACCAGATGACATTTTAATTTTTTTTGAAGTGTTCTACCTCAGTACGAACAACAAACAGTACTGTATCAAGAAAATGTATGCGTGTGTGTGTGTGTGCGTGTGTTTGTGCGTGCCTGTGCATATTAAAATAAGTTTAAGATTTTAATAGGTTTTCTGTATAAGTGTAGGTTGTTAGATCCTAGAATATGGGAAGTTTTGTTTTGTGATGTAGAAGTCGCTGATGAAGGGAGTGGTGTTTCCCGAAATGTGTACGAGTCAAAACTTATGAATCAACTATTACCTGTAGTATTTATATAAGCTTAGACAATACAGATCAATTAAGGATCAAAGATGGTCAAATTTGTTGATACTGGAAAAGGATATGAATAGCAGACACCACCAAATTCTCTTCACGGATGAGAAAATGTCACCATGGAAGCAAAAGTGAACCACCAAAATGATCAGGTATATTCCCACAGCTCTCAGAAAACAGCCACCAAATTTCCAAAATTGGAAACAAGTCACCATCCAGCATCAGTGAAGGTTTGGTGGAGTGTGTCATTTGAGGGTGCCATCAGTGCATTTCTGTAAAAGGGGAGGTGAAAACACATGCCACCAACTACCAAACTGACATTCTGGAAAAGTATGTGATGCCCCTGAACAACACCTTGTTAGCTGTTGGATATTTTTATTCCACTAGGACTCAGCATCAACCCACAAGGCAAAGTCCACACAACAATGGCTGGAGAATAATGTGCCCGAGTTTATCACTGCTGTCGGCTGATCCTCAGGTAGCACCAACCTTAATCAACTAGACTATCACTTGTGGGACATTAAACCTCATTGCAGTATGGAGTCCTTAAAAGGTAGATTTGGTGAAGGCAATAGCCTCAGTACCTCTAGACAAGGTGTGTGCGGTGATAGATGAGTGGCTAAGGCATTTAAAGAGGTGTATCAAGGTAATGCACAGACATTTAGAGTGATTTGTATATTGTATACCCTGTGCTGTCTGTAATGAATAAATTACATATACATACAGATTTCGATGGCTAGCTGTGCTCTTGGCCTTGGGAGCAAAGCGGCGGGAGAAGAGTGATGAGCGATGCAGAGACCATGTTGAATGCATGCCTGTCTGTTAACACTGACGCACACAGCAGTAGGTCCCTGGACACAGGCCAGTGCCGCTTAGTTTGGAAAATGTTTTACGCTGAAGTAGCATGGGATGAGGAAGTGCACAGCTGGCTGCCGCTTACTGTAATTGCCGGAGTTGTCATTTCTGTATACACTAGCTGCCTCCATTATAAGGGACAGAACAGAGCATTTTTAAACAGGTGTATCAAGGTTATGGGTGGACATATAGTGATTTGTATATTATATACCTGTCTGTAATGAATAAATTACATATACATACATATGTCCATATGTTAACACTATTGAGGGAAAACTGCAAGACTTTAATGAGATTGATTTCATCACACTGATAAGGGAATAAATATTTATGACAACTGCTTCTGTACATGCAACTGCAATCTTATTTCACAGAAATGTTTATCAATGAGTATCAATGGGGCCCAAAACAGTAATAATTCAGAATAAGTAGAAGAATTCAATTAAATTACGTCCAAAGGATCAAGACAGTAGTTAAGGTTCAAACAGACATTATTTTAAGACCAAAAAAACCAAACCAAACCCCATGGCACTACAGCCCTTGAAGGGCCTTGGCCTACCAAGCGACCGCTGCTCAGCCCGAAGGCCTGCAGATTACGAGGTGTCGTGTGGGCAGCACGACGAACCCTCTCGGCCGTTATTCTTGGCTTTCTAGACCGGGGCCGCCATCTCACCGTCAGATAGCTCCTCAATTCTAATCACGTAGGCTGAGTGGACCTCGAACCAGCCCTCAGGTCCAGGTAAAAATCCCTGACCTGACCGGGAATCGAACCCGGGGCCTCCGGGTAAGAGGCAGGCACGCTACCCCTACACCACGGGGCCGGCATTTTAAGACCACTATAACATTTTAACATATGGTTTAAATAATAAAACATAATCTTGTTTTATTATATGTTTGGTATCTGGAATACTTTGAAATTAGAAGTAAGGTTTACATTTTGTATAGTTCTTGAGGAAAATAGCCTTGTTTTAAAGAAATTTTGCCTCACCAGATTATTCCCTTATGTGTAGAGATTATTAGAAGAATCAACTACATCACAGCATGAAAAGATAATATGCCACTGCAAATAACAACAATGGCATAATTAGTCATATCCAAAGCAATAGTTCAGCAAGCCTAAAAACAAGCTTCCAACTTTAGCAATAATTTAGCTGCTTCTGCGTAAGTGATATATTTTTAACATCACTACATGTTCCTACAATCTTACTTCAAACGTATGAATAGAAATTATCTCCTCAGTTTTAATAAAACTGCCAACCACCTTAAGGTGAAATACAAATTCCATTTGAACTGTACGAAAATCAATATGTTGTCATATGAAGAAAGAACGGGAAGAATGAAGAAATAAGATTTATGAAAACTGAAATTTTTCGAAACTGCTTAATATTTGACATTCACTGAAGGTGTGTTACAGTATGCAAAGCAATGAAGACTGAAATGAAATGAGGTAGAACACACAAATAATGTCTATTCACCAAATCAAAAAGATTTGAAAAACTTTGGGCTATTCCTGTTTAACAATAAAGTTTCAGATCATTGTGATCTTTTCCTAAATCATGTATATGATCAAAACATGGCAGACATGAGCAGTTTCAAGTGCAGGTGACATAACACTTGGCATTCACTTATTCTCTACTGGTCTCTGTTTTGTATCCACATATGTAAACAGTGTAATAATATGCACTGAACTTGCCATTCTTCCAAACAATGAAGACATAAAAAAGATTGCTTGATAATGAGTACATCATCATAATGGAATCTACTGCATTTATGCTAAAAATACAAACTTTATAGAGGCAAAGATAAACAAAGCTAGCTATGACTGTCTACCTTAACAATGTACTCTAAGACTTCTATGAGGAATTACTTAAAAAAGCACAACAAAAATGTAAGATGAAGAGAATTTACATGATTTAATCAAAATGGGAATGGAAGATGCACACGTAAGTGACACACACACACACAAATATGCATGCACACACACACTCACACATTCGCATACAGAGATGTGGCATTTGACAATAATTGCACTAAGTGCCCAAGACACTGAGTATGACAAGGTTGCTTTAGCAGTAAGGTGGGATAGGGAGCATTAGCCAGAATGCAAAGCAACCCTGACAGCAAAGAGCTGGGCAAAGACTGGCCACTCGCCTGACATCAGGCATGACAACATCACAAAACCATATCAAGATAGACATCTTCAAGATAACATCAAGCCATAATACATCTACATACTGTATAATTACAATTAAATCCTCAAATTAATGACTCCATGGAGACCAAGGAAACTAATTCTTACGTGAAGACTACTTCCCGATAGCACATTCAAAGGTACAGGCTGAAGTACTAAAGTTCTCTAAATCAAAATTCTTTGGCAAGTGCCCCATCAAGCAACTCTGATACAGGAAATAAATTTGGCCCTTTTACCTGGTGCAAATCCAGCATGCTCTGCCGTATCCTAGCATTTATTTGAACCTAAGCCTACTTTTCAGCACTAATTCTATCATTTTGAACTCCAAATACCATTTTCTAGATATTCCCTAAATGGTTAGTCACGTCCTTTTCTAAGTTTGTTTCTCATTTAGAATATGGCTGGAAATATTTAAGACAGTTCATAAAAAATACTTCCCTGAGATGTTTCGAACGTTTAGAAAGCTGTATCTAGAAGGAAGCAAGGTAATGGAATATTCTACCTTACCTATGTGTTGATCATCTTATGGCAATCAAAAAGTTACACACTCAGTTAAATGGGGAAAAAAGGGGAATACAAAACTGAAGTAGATCGATTGTTTCAAGTACGATGTGTATCCTCACAACATGGTAATATATCAAGTAAAATAGAAACAAAGTTTAACAAAGCTGATGTAAGGAGCTTGAAGTTATAATCAATAGTATTCTGTAAGAAGGGAGTGAGTTAACACATGATGAAACCAGTCTTACATTGCTCCATATTCAGGCCAGCTTAGCCATACAGGAGTGAAAACCGGGTGGCCTCAGGAAAATTTACTCATAAGCAGGAGAGCAAGGACATGAGAGTAGCGAGAATGATTTTATGTGTGTTGAGTATTCAGCCCGGAGGCTAGTTTGATCATCAACAGCTCTGCAGCTCTGCCTCTGCCATCAGCTGTCATGGATGGCTTAGGCATCAATGAAGACTATTACTAGGGAAAAGAGGAGTGAGGCAGTTTCCAGTTGTCCTCACTAAGCCAGAAGTTGCTATTGCACATCAATCTGCCAAGCCCATTGAAATGCACGCACCAACCAACTCTATGAGTGACATTTTCACACCATTCATAACAGGGACTGGCTGCCTAAGGAATGATGTTACTAGCATCGCTCATACCTCAGTCACTTTCATACATCGTCAAAGTCAAGGATGAGACTAAGATAGGTCAATGAAACAAATATGATATGGTATTTGATATATGATATTTGATTTAGCCCATACCAGATGACAAAGTGCACAGTAAACACTAGGTCTCACCAGCATAGGCACCAAGAATGATTACTGGTACAAAACAGGTGGGAATAATGGCAGGACAACACTTGGAATGAAGACAGAAAGGCTCAGTTAGGAATGATCTAGATGGATGAAGGAAGTTGTGCACATGAACCAACTTTGATGGTAAGGTCAAGTGAGGTGAATGGATGAGGACAGGTTACCAAAGAGAATAATGGACTTTCCCAGAGAAACAGAGGAGATATAAGTGACGAAGTTTACAGTCAATTTGGTGGGCCGATGACCTTCGATGTTAGGCCCCTTAAAACAAGCAAGCAAGCACACTCAATCTGTAATGATTTCAAAGTATGAAGTGTAGACCCACAAGAGGTCATGGTGTTAGTTACAATTAGAGGGCTGTGAAGGAGTTTAGTTCACTGATAGTGGTTTGCAGACTGAACAATGAAAGGAATGGTCTGTAATGAGTATGTATGTAGTATGTATGTATTCATCATTAATGATGAACTGTTAAAAGAGACCCTAAATATATGTAAAGGATATACTATGGAGAAGAAAAAAAATCAAATCAAAACAAGGATTCTAAAACAAGGTGCTGATCTAGCAATCATAAGTCACTATACAAGATCAGAGAAAGGCATCTTTAAATAGAAATTTAAATACATTCCTCTCATGGGCATTTTCTGAAACTGCAAAAAGCTATCATCAAATGAAGGAGCCATTAATCAGAGACTCAACTGCAATATGAAGAGTATATCAGGCAAATATCACTTTAAAGAGATCTTGAGCACCATTTCTATAATAAGCTTTGCAGAAGATAAATATACATATAAGAAGTGTAAATCTAAATAAACAAATATATAGATGGAGTTAAATATATAGACAGAGAGAGAGAGAGAGAATATATACACATACAAGAAATCATCAGGTTTTCCATCATGGAAACACTATGATGGAAACATAAAAATGATACACAAATGGCTAAATGTTTCTGATTCCTCATAAAACAATAGGATCTATTTTTTCACAGAAGTTCGATGTCAATACTGAAAGATGTAAAGACAAAAATAAAGTGAAATATAATATAAAAATAGAAGCACGATATACATAGCTTCTTAGAATCACATATTCCATAAACAAAAAGTACGCATATGTCTTACATTAAAAAAATATATATACATCATAATTAACATTTCATTTCATCTTACATTTCATTGCTTCAATAATCATTATGCCGAGCAATGCGAAGGATACATGATCATCGTATGCAATCGTGCTTTTTCAAAATCTCACCGTTCTCCTGCTGCCTTGGCCACTCAGAATTTATAACTAATTATGAATGTTAAAAAAGCTGTTCATCACAATCATTATACTTTATTTCGATGACGGATGATTTAAGGCTGCACATGTGTTTCTTGCAAGTTTTCTTCAGTTCCATAAATGGAGAGAAAGTCCTATCACAATTACATGAGCCAATCCACAAAAAGTATCCTCTATCTTACTTAAATATAATTAATGCTCGTGGCTGTAAACAATCATTTTAAAAAAATCACAAAAATCATTTTGACCACAGAAACATAAAAATGTAAATGATAGCTATTTTGAAGTTCTGTTCTCAGAGACTAGAAATGCTGCTGTACCAAACAATACAAGAAATATATATATCTATATAAAACATAAATAAGATATTTACAGCAATTCATTATCAGTTTGGCATTAATATTTCTTGTGTGGTTTATGTACAAAATATAAAAGGCAGTTCAATTATTTACACCATTAGTCATGGCTAGTTGGGCAGTCTCCAGTTATGAAACTGGGAGAAAACTTTTGAACGCAGCCCTGGTTACTGAGCTCGCTTCCTCGAGTTGACAGTGCTGCTACCTTGCAGCACCCTGGCCTGCTGCTACCTCCGTGGGATGAGCCCGTTCGATGAGAGAGGCACCGTAGGTGTCATCTCCAACTCAACCAGCAGTGGAAAATGATCTGTAACAGCAGAACAATTTATTTCAACCATTTGTTACATAAAACAATAGCGCTTCCATCTCAGCAGGTACTCTGTTGAAACAAGCATTGTCATCATCTTCACACAGTTTGCAGTGTCGCCATGTAAATGATCTTTCTTTTCTGGCCCACCATGACAAAATTCAAGCACTACCAACAAAAATAAATCACGTACCCTTTGAATTTACTTTACAGTTGTCAGACAGTGTCAAGCTATAACCTAAATGCAACACCTTTATCTAGCTCCTGCCGGGTTGGGGCATTTATTGGAGTTCTCCACCTTCCCCTCTCCTTCCACCATTCCTCTTCCTTCATTTCGTCCCAATCCAGGTTTCTTCTTCTTGCACTCCTTTTTATTGAATTGATCCACCTTGTTCTAGGTCTCCCTCTCACTCTCTTTCCCTTGAACTTCATTATCTGTTTTGTGTTCTTTTCTTCTCCATCCTCTTTACATGTCCAAACCATCTTACTTTATTCCTGTCATTTCTCTCATTTAGGTTTTCTATTCCGACTTCCTTTCTAACATCTTTGTTTCTCACTCTGTCTTTCCTTGTCTTTTCCATAATATTCCTTAGGTATTTCATTTCGATGGCTTGAATTCTACTCTCCTCCCTACTTGTCATTGTCCAGGTCTCAGCCGCATAAGTCAATATAGATAATAAATTTTGTATATGATCTCTTTACACTGCCTTGATACTTCCTTGTTCCAGACAACATTTCTTACACTCTGGTAGAATGCATTGCCCTGTTGCACTCTCTTGCTAATCACCATGTCCAGCCTTGTATTCTGCATGAACTCTCTCCGTAGGTATTTGAAACTGTCCACAATTTCAAGGATTTGACCACCAATTTTCACAATACCCTTCCCTTGACTTTCTCCTCTTGATATCACCATGGTCTTGCTTTTTTCTGCACTGATTTTCATACCATTGTTTTCAATTTTCTTGCTTAGTGCATGGAGTTGTTCTTGTACTTCTTTGCTGTTAGTTCCTCAGACCACAATATCATCTGCAAATAGTAATAACTTAATCTCCCTATTTTCATATGATTTCTTTATCTCCTTTACAATTTCCTCCATAACCATTAGAAACAAAAGAGATGATCCTCCTGTCTTAGTCCAGTTTCATTCCCAACTGGAGTCTCTATGCTGCTGATGCAATTGTTATACATTGCTTGCACCATTTGTACAGTTTGTGTACCCAGTTTCTTTTTGACCATGTTTTCCTAAATCTTCTCCCTGGGAACATTATCATATGCCTTTGTCATATCTATGACCAGGTCCTTTCCATATTCCCAATTCTATTACATTAATGCCTCGTGTTGAAAATTGGGTCCACTATAGATCTTCCACATTGAAAGAGATACTGTTCCTCTTGCAACTTGCCTTTTATCCTTCTTCTCATTCTCCTCTCTAATATCCTTTCCAGTACTTTTGCCACTTGTGATAATAGTGTGATTCCTCTACTGTTATCACACACTTTATTGTCTCCCTTCTTAAAGACTGGAATTATACCCTTTCCTCAGTTTTCTGGCACACATTTCAATTTCCATATGCACTTTAACAATCAGTACACCCATTGTAATCCAACAGGTAAAACAGCCTTTATATTTCCACACTCATTTCATCCATCCCTGCTAACTTAACAATTTTCATTTCACGGACTGCTAATTCCATTTCTAACATTGTTATATCACATTCTACTGTTGAGTCATCACACCATATTACTACCGTCCCTTCTGCACAATTTCTCACATTTAGCAGCTTATCAAAATACTACTTCTGTCTTCTCTTTATTTTTTTCTCTCCACCTTCCTCTTTCATCAGTTTTGTATAAACTCTTTCTTTACTATTATATCATATAATTCATACAGCATTCTTTTACTGCAAGCTCCATCATGTAAATTCTTCTCAACTTTACTTCTCTTGCCAATTTCTTACCTTACCATTTATTATCAAGATACTTCTCTATTTCATTATAGCCATGCTTTTTTCTTTTCTTTCACTGCTTCTCTCACCTTCTCATTCCACTACAATGTCTCCCTTTCTTTCAGTCTTGTCGATGTTATACCACACAAACTCTCTACCCCTCTTATAAAACCTCTTTTAAATTTGGACCATTCATCATCCACATTTCCCCTTTAATTTTTCCATTTTCCCCACTCTCAACAAAAACATACATTCTAATTTATCGATATTATACTAATTATGGCCATTAGACTGCAATAAATAATTAATCTATCTATATACTGTATTTAAAAGAGAAACTATGTTTGTTTGTTTGTTTGTTTGTCTTCAAATGAATTTCGCTGAGAATTTCATAATTTGTTCTTATAACTCCTCAGAGAGTTTAGGAAGTGGTTTGGACAAAATCCGATAGGTAGTTTTTTTTTCATGATGAGTAATTTTATGTAATTAATTTAATTATTAACCCGCACCAAGATTTGGATCGACCTTGATAGACAGATTGTCACTAAGAAACAGTGACTTAATCTGTATCATGGTAGTCTGATGAAATGCTGTATATAGGAAGATGGGAATATGCTGCCACATTTTATGAAATACCTTTCTTGCTAGGAGGTTCATAACCGTGGCTGTATATAGGAGGATGGGAACACGCCGCCATGTTTTATGAAGTGATGTCCAAAATGACCATGTTTATGAATGTATGTGTATATGTTCAAGTCTAGCTCTCAACCAAAATTGGTACACATGACTAACTGGAAATATTACTGTCAGGGTAAGACACCCTGGGGAGGGGGTGAAATGTAAAAATAATTGAAAACAACCAACAATGGTGTCAAATTCACAGTTTTAGGGATCACTGAGATGAACTGTGACATTCTTGATGATGTTTAAGTCAAAGTTCAGCCCTAGTTGGAATGGAGATTAAGAAGGGGTGAAAAATAATGTCCAAAATGACTGAGATTATGGTTGTATGTGTTTGTTGTAGTATACCTCTTAACCAAATTTGGTACACCTATCACGTACTATCTGGAGGAAAAAACTGTTGGGATAAAACACTCCTAGCACCCCTCGGGGAGGGGTTGAAATGTAAAAATAATATTAAAAAACTACCTATATTAATGTCGAATCCATAGTTTTCAGGGTTACTGTGATGAACTGTGACACTGTGGATTCCATCTAAGTCATAGTTCAGCCCCAATCGGAATGGAGGTTGAGAAGTGGTGAAAATGAATGTCCAAAATATCCAAGATTATGGATGTATGTGTGTATGTTCCAGCATAACTCTCAACCGAACTTGGTACACATATCACTTACTATTTGGAAAAGCAATCGGTGGGGTAGGACACCTCTAGCAATTCAGGGGATGGGTTGAAATGTAAAAATATTCAAAAATGACCTATATTTGTGTAGAATTCATAGTTTTCTTGGGTAGCTTAGCTTATTGGTGACAGTCTCAATGACAGCTGGAATCGTGTGCATCATACCTGTAGCACGGCGTGTAAATACATTCAGTTATTACTTAATTTTATTATTTGTTTGAAATGATCACATACTTCCCAGACAATCTGGGCTGTCACAAAAGACAAAGTTTAACATGAAACAAAATAATCTTAAAATGAAACTTAAAATTAGACAAACAACAATACTGTAACTCCAAAATAACAAAGTAGTTTGTAAATGTCACTAAACACCACAACAAAGAAATCTACAAAAATTCACTTCACACATAATTAACAATAGGTAATAAAAGTCATCAAAGTAATAATTCCAAAAAGTACCTGGGCAGCACCGAGTATACAAATAAAAACTGCACATTCTGATTGACAGTTCATTTATGGAATAAAGGCACCTGTTAATTAAGTGATCATTTAATTTTGAAACTTTTTACCATTCACATTTTTTATATATTTAGGCAGTTTGTTATAGAGTAACATACCCATCACATACAGGCTATAGTCCATCTTCTTTTAGAGCAGTGGAAACTCATGTGGTAATCATTCTTATTTGTTGTGTTATAACTGTGGATCTCACTGTTACTTATATAGTTAATGTTTTATTATCTATATATATAAAATAACTTGTCCTGACTGACTGACCGATTCATCATCGCCGAGCCAAAACTACTCGACATAAAGAAATGAAATTTTTGGGATACATTCCACATTAAGATGTAGGTGCTCGCTAAGAGAGGATTTTTGGATATTCCATCACTAAGGGGGTGGAAAGGCGGGTGAAATTTCAAAATGAGTGTATCTATATCTCAAAACTTTAAAAGTTTACACATGTAAAAATTGGTATTTAGAATCTCCTTTAAAAATAAGGAAACGCATATTTTTTTGTTTTCGGAAAATCCCATTAGGAGGGGTGAAAAAGGGGTTGAATGCCTTTAATCAGGATACCGGTACTTATATCTCAGAAACTGAAGTTATTACAGACTTGAAAATTAGTACTTTTGATCTCTTTTAAAAATAAAGAAACACGTTTTTTTTTTTTTTTTTTGGAAAATCCAATTAATGGGAGGGTGAACAGGGGGGTGAATTTTTAAAATAAGTACATCTATATCTCAAAACTTTTAAAGTTTACAGATGCAAAAATTGTTTTTTTGAATCTTCATTAAAAATAAAGAAAAACGTATTTTTTTGTTTTCAGAAAATCCCAATAGGAGGGGTGAAAAGGGGTTGAATGCCTTTCATGCGGATACTTATACCTCAGAAACTGAAGATATTTCAGACCTGAAAATTGGTTTTGGGATCTCTTTTAAAAATAAAGAAACACACATTTTTTGTTTTTTGAAAATCCAATTAATGGGGGGTTGAAAAGGGGAGTGAAATATTAAAATGAGTGTGTAAACATCTCAAAACTTTGAAAAGGTACAGATGTAAAAATTGGTATTTAGAATCCCCTTTAAAAATAAAGAAACACATATTTTTTTGTTTTCAGAAAATCCCAACAGGAGGGTGAAAAAGGGTGAAAAAGGTGTTGAATGCCTTAAATGAGGATACTTATATCTCAGAAACAGAAGATATTACAGACCTGAAAATTGGTATTTGAGATCTCCTTTGAAAATAAACATGTATTTTTTTGTTTTTGGAAAATCTAATTAATGGGGGTTAAACAGGAGTGACAAATTGGGGTTAATGTTTAGAAAGATTATATCTACAGTATATCTCAGAAACGTAAAATGTTACAGACGTAAAAACTGGTATTTGGAATCTCCTGTAAAAGTAAAGAAACACAGATGATTTGTTTTTGGAAACTTCACTTAAGGGGAACTAAAAAGGGGGTGAAATTTTAAAATGAGCATTTCTACAGTACTGTATATCTCAGAAACTTAACATGTTACTGACGTGAAAAACAGTATTTTTTATCTCTATTGAAAAGATAGGAAAATGTATTTTTTGTTTTCGGAAAAACCACTTGGGTAGAGGGGTAAAAGTGACTGAAAATGAGGTTGAATTCTTTTAATTAGGAAACTGACATCTCAAAAGCTGAAGATATTACAGACGTGAAATTTGGTATTTGGAATTTCCTTTAAAAATAAAGGAATACGTATTTTTTGTTTTCGGAAATCCACCTAAAGGGAGGAGGGAAATTGAAAAATTAGTTGAATTATTTTTATGAGGGTACTATTATCTCAAAAACGAAAGATTTTGCAGACGTGAAAATTGGAATTTGGAATCTGCTTTACAATTAAACAAACACGTATTCTCGGAAAATCCAATGAAGTTGGGGGAGGGGGGTGAGGTGAAAAATTGAAAAAATAATTGAATTGTCTGAGGATACTTGCATCTAATAAAATTTAAAGTTGTTACAGACGTAAAAATTGATATTTGGATCTCCTTTAAAAACAACGAAAAACGCGTTTTTGTACGAAATCATTTTGGGGGGCGGGGGTGAAAAGGAGTTGAATTCCTTTTATGCGGACACATATCTCAAAAACTGAAGATGTTAGAGTCATGATAATTGCTATTTAGAAGATCCTTTACTATTAAAGAGACAAGTATTTTTAACGGAAAATTCACTGAAGGGTGGGGGGGGGGGGGGAGGAGTATGAAAGGAAGTGAAAAAAGTGAATTCTTTTTATGGGGATCCTTATATCTCAGAACTGAAGGTAACAAATGTGAACATTGGTATTTGGAATCTCCTTTAAACATAAGGAAACATGCCTTCTTTTTGGGTGGGGGTGGGGGGGGTAAATCAACTTAAGGGCAGTGGGGTGAAAAATGAGTTGAGACCAATTGATTTTACTCTTCATAATGTACTTATTCTGATCATAAACTGATCATTTTTAAACTTCCCTGGGTTCGTTTTCAAGAACCATCTTTTCCTTTGGAGTACATAAAGTTAGATTACAGTAGATTCTCCTGGCATATAAATAAAAATTTAAACACATTTGAAATAAACGATATGAATGATATTTACCGTGCAATTGTTCACCTCTATAATAAGGTCAATAATTCACGGAAGTATATCATTCGTGTCGCCAGATATCTCGCGCACTTGTGTACACGTGACGATGGTGCTGGTCGCATTGTCAGCAATGGCAATAGCAGAGGATGTAATTTACTGCCAAGTAGCGGTCTTACATCTTGCTGTGGCTTCCAGACCATCAATAATAATAATAATAATAATAATAATAATAATAATAATAATAATAATAATAATAATAATAATAATAATAATAACAATAACAATAATAACAATAATAATAATAATAATGATGATGATGATGATGTTCTGGACCGTCGTCAAAATGTGTGGACCGCGCTGGAAACGGGTCCTGGGCGGGTAATGACTACGATTGCAGTTTGGCTGCGGGTTCAGTACCGCAAGGCACCCAAGACAACACCACACTGGATCTCCTCAAGGATTTGATCCATATTAAAATGCTCATAGGAAAAGATGGCAAAGATTTAGGGACTCAACTGGCTGGGTTGAATACCTGGACCTAGCCCGGGAAGTACGAAATTGATTGCTGGAAAGAAAGATTGAAAAATGGGAGGAACTTTGCCGTAATCTCTCAGAAAACAAGTCAATGTCACGAATTTTGGCGGATTCTCTCAGAAAATGAGTTAGATCGTGAATTTTGGCAGATTATACATAAATCGTTAAGCATTCAATTATAAATATCATTATAATACCGTAGCGAAGCAGGGCATCTTGCTAGTATTTAATAAACAGAAGATACACATCAAAGAAAAGTTTAAAATGAGTTACGAAAGAATGTTTGCATGTATTTCAATTCAGAATGCGAAAGATGATCCTAAGGGCGATCTTTTGTAGAATTAAAAATTCATTCAAAATACGAGGCGTGTTTGTTAAGTAAGTACCGTTTTGATATAGAAAAAAAGGTGATGCAAATTTTTAAACTTTTTTTTTTTTTTACATGTAAGCCTATACCTTAAACTACTTTTCAACATAAGTTTCAGGCATATTAAGGCACCTGTCATATTATGAATCCAAGTTCTGAATTCCATTCTCATAGAAATCTGTCGCCTGACATGCCAGCCACTACTGGTCAATCATTGTTGTTATGGCATTGACTACCTAAATGCTTTTTCAGGCACAGGAACAAGTGGTAGTCATGAAACACTAGCCCAACTGAATGAAGCGATGAGGTCTCGGGTTCGATTAGCCGTATGAGCTCAATATTAAGTTAAAAGAAGGTATATAATGGTTCCACATTTCAATAGTATTAAAATAAAGAAATGTAAGTTTACATTCCTATTTAATTAAAATTGGAACTGTTTTCGACCAGTATTCATGGTCATCATCAGCTAATTACAAATAAGAATAAAACAATGCATAGAAAAATAAAATACGAAGTTTAAAGAATTCTGTTTGGTTTCTGTTAATGAAGCACTAAAATCTTTAAGGAGCACTGTGCGTTGAAATATAGCCAAAAAGCACAAATAAGATGCACAGATAAAAATGAAATTTAGATGATGTTGTCAGATGCAGTTTATGGAGCA
The DNA here is from genome assembly GCF_040414725.1 of Anabrus simplex. Lineage (NCBI taxonomy): Eukaryota > Metazoa > Arthropoda > Insecta > Orthoptera > Tettigoniidae > Anabrus > Anabrus simplex. The sequence continues at coordinate 917,105,527 of NC_090265.1, forward strand.
CTGTAACACATAAGTGAGCACTGTGCATTGAGATTTCAAAGTCAAATACATATTTTTAGTTATAGTTTATGAGGCACTGTATAATTTTAGAAATTGGCACTGCATGTTAACATATATTTTCTTTTAACTTAAACTGAACTCACTTCAATACGGAACAATATGAAATTCCTATCTCTTAATTAACAGCCGTGTGAGGTCATGCATTGTCATGAAGCAAAAGAATCCCCCTTGTGAGCATGCCATGTCGTTTGTTTTGTATTGCACGAGCGCAACTTCCGGTAATCTAAGCGTCCTGACACAATTTCATAAAGAACAATCCTTGAAATTTCAGGCAACTCATAACTTAATGATGAAATCGTAAACCAATGGTGGTGGTTTTTTTTTTTTTTTTTTTTTTCCCCGAGCCTTTGCATCAACGTTTTTGCACCATGTCTTCAGTAATGACAAAGTTTATATCCTTGAATAACCAGTTGCCCGCTTCGCTTCTCGTCATGGACAATAGTACGGCTTTCTATAAATGCTCTAACCCATTTTCTTAACATTCCTTTGCTCATAGCATGTTCTTCATACACTTCACTAATCTGCCGATGAATTTCAACAACTTGCAAGCCTTTTCTATTTAAAAATTGAATCACAGTGCGTACTTCACACTCAGCGGGACCGTTAATTGTCAGAGGCATTTTCAATATGCACAAACAAACGCAAATACGGGTGAATGCTTCTGTACTGCCATTTGTGGCTAGCCTATAGATGTACATATGGAGCGCGCATGCTTTGAACGATGATCGAAGCGCTGCAGCGGCCATATTTTAAAATGGTACTTACTTTTTTAAAAAGCTTTGTATACATTTGCCATACAACTCCAGATAATTATCCTATAGCTCAAATGAGGGTATATTATTCCACAGTATATTTTTGTAATACATTTGTACATACAATTTTTGACAGCCTATGTAATAAAAATATTCCAAATGTTAACTTTTTAGAGACATAATGTGATTCTTCAAAGACAAGAACAATACCTAAGAATTTAGTACAATTTGTTGTTTGAAGATATGCGCAATTTAGCCAAATACTTATATGACTGAAATCCCTTTTAAAATCAAAATTCACCACACTAATATTGTGAGGATTTGCCATAAGGAAATTGGAAGTGAAAAGTCTGCTGATATGTTTTAAGGATGCTCTAGGATTTTGCACCACTGATTTCCCAAGTAATAACAGATGTGTCTTCTGCATAGGATATAATGGTGGAGTTGACAAGTTCTGGCATTTCATTGATATAAAGGATATAGAGGAAATGTCCCAAAATAGTACCTTGTTGAATACCACTGCTTGTGATTCCAAAGGAAGATCTAACTTTTTTTTTTTACATCGTAATCTATTTCATAATTTCAATGCACTGTTTACGCTGTTTTAAGCAACAAGTTAAAAGATGCAAAGTGACACCATAGACACCATAGTGTTCTGGTTCCTTTATAATAGGTTGTGGACTACACTATCAAAGGCTTTAGATAAGTCTAAAAATTCTGAACTAACATAATCATTAGAGGGGCAAAAGGTCCACATGGATCGACGCCCCGAACAAATAGAGTGGGGGGGGGAAATTTTTTTTATTAAGATCAGGATTATTTAAAACATTATGAGTAGTAGAGAAGTAACAGTTGACGAATCTTTCCTGAATCCACATTGAAAATTTTTACAAAGAAAATGTTTCCCAAAATATCCAAATACGTGATTTAAAATAATGTTTTCAAGGAGTTTACCTAAAGCAGAAGTTGTAGTTATTGGTCTGCAGTTGTTTATATCAACAGCTGCTCCTTTCTTATGAACAGGTTTAATGATACTAGTTTTCAGACATTCTGAGAAGGGTTCATTCATTAGTGCTTTGTTTACAACATATATTAATGGTATAAGAAGATCATTCTTGCACCACTTCAATACTTTTGAGGAGATTCCATCCCATCCAGTTGAAGGACAGTTCCTTATTCTGTCAATGGCTGATTCTAATTCTTGGGTAGTGCCGAGTTTCTCAGCATTACTAGGATACCACCTCTCTCTCTCTCTCTCTCTCTTTTTTTTATTTTTTTTTTTAACGATTACCTGGGAAAGATAGGTTGGTTTGTACTGAGGTGTAGTCTAATGGGCTCACTGGTTCAGGAATGGTTTCAATTTTGGTTGGTATACTTAGTACTTTTAAAATACCTCTACTAGCAGTTATAGCTGTTATTTGGATTTGTAGTTGCTTATTGTGTCTTATTCTGGGTATCCAGTTTGCTTTTTGTGATGCTTCCATTTTAACTAAGTTTATCGCAGCTTGTTTTTGTATTTCTATTTGTATTGGTGGGTTATTTGTATATAGCTCTGGTGCTGTGATTGGTGGTGTTTTTTAACTGCTCCTGATACTAATCTTAAGACATTTGATTGTATTCTTTCCAGTTGTTCTATACATGTTTTATTTCCTGTGACTATTACCTCACTTCCATATTTAATTATAGGTTTCACATATGTGTTATAGGTGATTTTGAGTGAGTCTTGTGTGCATCACAATTTAGTGCTTGTTAGTCTCTTCATCAGGATCCATTTATTCACTTTTTCAGATGTCATCTTTACTTGATTTTTACAATTTAATTTGTTGTCAAGTGTCACACCTGGATATTTACAATTGTTGCTCTTTTCTAGATGGTCGTCTTCCAGTTTCAGTCTGAACTCAGTATTTTCATGTTTAAGTGTGGAGAACTGATATACAATTTTTGCCTTGCTGACAATCATACTGTTCTCAATCATCTATGAGGTAAGTTCCTCCAAGGCTGCATTTATGGTTTGTTCTAGCCTTTCTTTCTGTTTGTTGCTTTTGTTACTGGCTGACATCCAGATAACGTAATCAGTGAACATGCTGACCTAATACCGTTGACTTTTTTAACTTGTTTGACAAATAGTGTATGCCGCATATTTTGAAGTGAAGCAGTTTGCATTCTTCTAATAAACATCTACTGGAATTCAGAGGATTTGTATTGTTACTTTCGATCACCCCTTATAGATTGGATTGTGTCTCAAAATAGATACAAGGGCACGATTTGACATTGCATAGATCCTGGGGAAAATATATAGAAGTTTACTTGTTTTGCACACTGCAAAGATGGCCTAAACAAGGAAGTAGTAAAAAAAAGATCGAAAGGATACACAATACGATGACAAAAAGAGCATAAATCTACACCCCGACTTGGCCCATGGCCAAATGAAATGGAGAGAGCAGTGTCACAGACTGGATACGGCCAGTAAGTGGAAATTATAATGATAAAGATGATAATAAAATAGACAGCCAACATTCTGGCATTCTCTATGGAAGATATTTCCAAGGGGGGAGGGTGGAAAAATCAGAAAAACCAGAATTAACACCAGTCAAAAATTACAGTTCTTCATTTCTATGTTGTGTTTGAATGTATTTAAATACAATATTGTTTAACAATGGCTCCCAAAGGAAGAAGAGAAAATCCTACCTGAATTTAACACGTTGCTTACTACTTTTACATGAAATATTTGGATGTGTGTCATGAATCACTTGAACTCGAATTGCATAGTATTTTCATGGGCTTCCAGTGGATGGTGCATTTAATTAAACAGAAATACAGTTGGGACGATACCAGTTATTGTCGATAATCAACACCAATGTGTTATTTGTCTCAGTACTAAAATACCTTCACCCACCTGGTGACAATGGTCATTAGGGTATCAAGTTTCTATGATCTAACACCGTGGTTAACCGGTTTGAATTCCATTGGCAGATAACATTTTTACCACAAGAATGTTGGCCGACAAGGTAGGACAAGTGAAGATATAAAATTTCTAATCACTAGATTGCATCCGTTTCTTTTGTTTTCCTATTCTTCTTCTTCTATGTGCCCTGCCCAGTCTCCCGGACGTTGGCGACCAATGTTGAGAGTGCTTTTGTCTTCAGCAACACGGTACAGTTCTTCAGTGCTTTTTATGCCTGTTTCTTTCCTAGTTGTTTAATATTGCACTAACACATTGAAGCTTTTCAGCAATGCAAGAATGGGAAAGAGGATTGGGAAGGTAGTGGCCATGGCCTTAATTAAGGTAGCCCCCAGCACTTGCTTGGTATGAAAATGGGAAACCAAGGAAACCATCTTCAGGGCTGCTGACGGGGGGGATTCAAACCCACCATCTCCTTATACAAGCTTACAGCTACATGACACTAACGAAATGGCTAGAGGCATGATTTTTCACATTAACGATAAAAGCGACAAAAAGTAATTTGAAGCGATTTTGCGATATCTTTACGAATCATATGTTCCTGGTTAAGAAAATATGGATATTATGTTCGCGAATTAAAGTGATAAGGCCATTTTAAAGTGAAATTCAATTATTTCGCGATATTACAGCGAAATCTGTAGTGAATAACGAACTTGACATTTTGTTCCAAGATTATGTATGAAAAGAAAAGGAAGAACTAACAAAGATTAATCAACAGGAAAGAAATATGTTATCATTAATGTTCTGGAAAATCTCTTTAAGACATGGCATCAAAGAAAAGGGGTTGGCTCCAGGCTTCTTGCCAAACGAAATATTTGGAATGTTGTTCTTGTGGTGGCTGGTAATCCCACCCCAGCCTGTCTCCTCACGGCATTGAGCAATCCTGGAATACCTAATGACGTCTACAAGCAGCACAATTGACTGGTGTATTTCGGCTTCGTGGTCAGGTAAAATTAAGAAAGTGACTGATCACTGACAGTAGCGAAGATGGGTCACTCGACAAGTGTTACAGAGCACAGCAGAGCTAAACAGTTTGTGAGTGAAGGTTTATACGTTTTGGAAAGCAATATTTTAATGTGTAAATTTTGTAATGTTCGTATCGAGTGGGAGGAAAAAGATACTATCTCAAAACATTTTTTTCTAAATAAGGAACATTCAGAACGTAAATTTAGCACTCCAACAGTGAAACGGCAGGCCACAATAGAACTCTCATTAGATATGCAGAAGAAAGCTAGAGTGAAAATACAGGATTTATTCACGAAACAACAGCGATGCTACTCAAAACCAACATTCCGCTGGAGAAGGTAGATGACCCTGCAGTCTGGAAATGACTTCAGAAGTATGTACCAGGTATGTACAGTCTGTCAATTAAACCTCCACAATCAACGATCAGTGATAGTAATGAAACCTTTAATGATTAATTTTAGAATTTCATTAAAGCGATACGGCAATATCTATTTCGCGAAATAACGCGAAAATTAGTATCCTTCTCGCTAAATCGTTCAAAAATTAATGCGAAAAAATCATGCCTCTACAAATGGCCAACTCACTCAATTCTTCAGAAGTATTAACCAACAATGAATTTGTGGTGTCATTTTTATAATGCTGCTGCACAAACACCACATATCAGACAATTTTTTTGGCTCCGAAGAATGGGTTATCTGGTTATTTTTAAAAATATCTTTACTAAACTATTTTAGTGAGTATTTAGGTGCAAACTGTAATTTCCACAAAGATTTGAATACACAGCATGTTAAAATGGAGTTATAAGTTTACCTCTTCAGTTGTAGATTCAGGACCATACAGTTGATTAGCAAGTTGCAGCAGTTTGTCTATAGCAGCAGTGAGGGCACTCAAACTGCAAAAGACTTCTCCTTTTAAACAGAGGTCCAAGAGAGTTGCGATGGAACATATTTCATACCTTTGTACCACACATTAATTGCATCCAGCAATGACTGTCTTACTATCACAATCCCTGATTCACTGTCTCATGGCTTCTGAATTTGAAAAAGGACACTGTTCACAATGGGGACTGTCTTAGACACTGTTACTGTAGAATGCCCCAGAACTCAAAAGCTTTGGTTTCCCGGGAGCTGCTCGCCGAGTCATCAGAGGAACTTCGGCGGATTGCTAGGTGGCATCGTTTATGGTTAGAACAAGGGTGGTATCTGATCGCCTTCAAACCTCTAACTTTCGTTCTTGATTAATGAAAACATACTTGGCAAATGCTTTCGCTTCGGTCCGTCTTGCGATGATCCAAGAATTTCACCTCTAACATCGCAATACGAATGCCCCCACCTGTCCCTATTAATCATTACCTCGGGTTCTGAAAACCAACAAAATAGAACCGAGGTCCTATTCCATTATTCCATGCACACAGTATTCAGGCATTCTAATTTGTTCAAAGTAAACGTGCCGGCCCACCTCGACACTTGATGAAGAGCACCGCGGTAGGATTTCATCGGGGTCCGCCTAGAGAGTTGCTTCATCAAAAATGTTTGATGCATTAATCAATAAATCATTCTGTTCCCGTTATGATACACAATGGCTCTCATCTGGTCTTAAAATTTTTTAAGCATATGAAGAATTCCATTGTGTAAGTTCATCCTGAATCAGGTGGTGTTAGGGTAGAGAAAGATGACGTGCAGCTTTGAGAATCTTTGTGGATTTGGAGGAATGTTTTAAACTTCCTACAGTTTTTTTTTTTTTTTTCAATGAGGTTTGCAATATTCTTTGAATTGAAAAATTCCCCTTTCAAAACAAGTTGTAGTCATGTAGTGTATGAGCTACATATGGCAAATGGAGAAATTTTCCTAAAGTCATGGCACTTGCTACATTATGACCATTGTCATGAATCACAGTCATTTTTTATCCATTACACTCCAAGCTTCTAATGACTTCTTCAAGAAATCTGCAATATTTTCATCTGTGTGTCTCACTTCTTAATTCATATATGCAGAAGTTTGTAGTCCTGGACAACAAAGTGAATGGTGATAATTAAAAAGCTGTCAGTCGCTGCTGATGTTTACAAATCCTTCATTACAGCTATGCTATCAGCATTCTGTAGCTCATATTTTACTCTGAATTCTACTTCTTGATACAGTTCTGGGAGGATATCATTTGATACTAGGTTCAAGGAGCTAAATCAACTGCTTAAATCCTGTATCTTCTACAGTGCTAAATGGCTGATTGTCTTTTCATATCATGTAGGCTATCTTTCTGATAATTACCTTCAGTCAATAATATCATTATTATTATTTTTTACAATTTGCTTTACATCGCATTGACACAAATAGGTTTTATGCCGATGATGGGATAGGAAAGGCCTAGGAGTGGGAAGGGAACTGGCTGTGGCCTTAATTAACGTAGAGCCCCAACATTTTCCTGGTGTGAAAATGGAAAACCACGGAAGAACATCTTTAGGGCTGCCGACACTGGGGTTCAAACCCACTATCTCCTGGATGCAAGCTCACAGCTGTGTGCCCCTAACCACACAGCCAACTCGCCTGGTCTTCAATCAATTATCTTCTAGTTTGAATTTGGATTCACCATTACGAAAATCTGTGCGATTAGGCTAGATAGTATTTGAGTACTGTGATGATGACGACGAGGACAGTGACCCTGAAATGGGATGAATGGATGCAGGATCTTCCACTGCTGTTTCTTCACTTGTTACACTTTTACTGTTTCAAAAAATGTTGTTGGGATGTTCATGTTCAATCAAAACAATTTTATGAACAGAGGTGACATGCTTCTCCAGGTTGCTAGTGTTGTGAGATTTTCCTCCTCCTCAAGAAACTCTTTTTACAAGTGCAGCAAATAGCATGGTTATCACTGACAGGATCCAATTAGAAATAGTTCCACCCCTCACTCATATTATCCAAAAGTGGCAGATAACAAAACAAACTGGCTTCTGTAAATATAATATTGAAGGATGTTCCTCCTAATCAATACAAGTTTAAATTAGGAGGAACATCCTTCAATATTATATTTATACATCAATACGGAACATAAAACTCATAAATTATGAAACACTGGCTTCTGTCACTTCACAATAACAACTGACTTGAAATTTTTAAATAATAATCTTAAATAAATAAAAAACAGGTTTCATGCTAAAGGTGCTGAAATGTTTACAACAAGTTGCTTCCTTTCTTGTGATTTGGTAGTTTAAATACACCATAGAATTTGTTTACTGAAAGTCTCTGTTATTGACTACACTCACAACTAGGTTATTTTATAGGAAGAGCATGTTTTTTCTCTAGTCATCCAAATTGAAAATAAATAATGCTACAAATTAGTGCAATATCATGTTAGAAAATATTTTCCTCATTTTACTGCCCCAGTACATGACTTTTAAAGAAATCTGTACTATATATGAGGTCCCTTTTTGTTCTTTACAATAACAAATTATTTACTTTAGCATAATCATAATTTTATTCATATAACTCAACATCATCTTCAGAAACTACAACCAAGGAAACTACAAAATACAAATGGAACAAAAACACTGTCTTTCCTCTGCCAGAAACAGACTACTCGAACAAGATATATCTTGCGTTCTCCACATTTTTCCACCTTGCAAAAGGCAGTTTTGAAACACATCCACAAACTGAAATGAACATTCTGAAAATTATGGCTTTACACTGCACTCATACTGTGAGCCACTATAAATCTAGTTTCTTGAGTGGCTGGGCAGTTCTACCACAGTGAGTCTTGAATTCACTCTTTTTTTTCAGTTCCGGAGTCAGTACTGGGAATATCTTCATTGATTGCTGCATCACTTCTTTCGTGTTGTGAAGCGTTGGTAAAATCCTTCTTCTCAAGACAGTTTATCTCTGAAGGATAAAACCGTTGTACTGGACGAAGCAAGACATCAGTTGCTATCTTAATCCTAACCAGATGAGTCACATTGTCCCTTCCAAGTAACAGCTCCACTACTCTTCCTAAGGGTCAGTTGATTTGTTTCTTTTCGTCGCTCTCTGCCAATACAATGTCTCCAACTTGAGGGGATCCCTGTTGTTTTTTGCTTCATGATCGGAGAAATCCCTATTCTTATTTTAAGTGATTTCTAGGGCTCTCTTGAACAGCTTGTAGATAACACCATCTGTCATTCAAACTGCAGGATTGGACTTGGTCTAAGTCGGTTACATCATTACCCTCCAGGGCCTGTAGGAACATGGAGTGACGTACTGGCTTGAGTTCATCTTCTTCGGAAACATAAGTTAGAGGTCAGTTGTTCATTAGATTCTCACAATCACAAAAAAGGAGTACACATTTCCTCATAATTTAGGCAAGCTTTGCCCAGATTATGACGTAGCAGAGGGATATTAAAGGAAAAAGGAACTTGTTTTAGGTGTCTACGACAGGGACATGTCAGTGCTAAGTGTAAGATGTTTTAGGAGTGTCCGTTTTACAGAGGGAAACGTTATGCTTTGATTAACTGCCTCACCGAGCTGTGCTGAAAGACAATGGCAGTACAAAGAACAGTGTTTGATACTTCCAACAAGGACAGAAATGGTAATTCGGTGAACAAGTGCCTCGAACCTGGACCAAACCTCATTGACCTTGTTCCATTCGTACTCATCAATTTCCGATCCTACCATACAGGTCTAATTGCTGATATAGAGAAGGCCTTCCTGCAGATTATAATTGATCCCAAAGATAGAGATATGCTTCGTTTTCTTTGTTCGGATAATGGAAAGGTCACCACTTTTAGACGGTCCGAATCTCAAAATCCAAGCAATAGCCCTAATGAGTTTAATGTACGCAGAGAATCGTGCACTTAGTTGCAGTAAGATTGTTTTCACAACCGTGTTCTTAGCAGTTACAACGGTTTTCCTTCTTTCTCTGTTAACTTCTTCTTCAAGACGGTTAGAGACACATTCTTCTTCTTCACTTTTAAGTCAAAAGGGGCCCTCCCACCATCAGGTTCTCCAAAGCTGTATTGGTGAACATCCTCTAGATAGAAGGCCTGCTAGGTTGATACTGCCACTGCCTTCGTGATGTCCAGGCCGTACTGTAACGAGCGCGGGAAAGCGATCAGCTGATCGTTAGGGGGGAAATTTAGCACGCGAGTTAGTAGAGTTAAACATAGATTTTCGCAGTTTTATTGAAATTTTTAACGATGGCTGCATGTTCACTCAGATATATGTGAGAATGAGTCGTCATCGACTGCATTATTAAGTGGAAAGTCGTTAATTAGTGAAGAAAACTTAGTATGAGCGTATATTTTTGTGAAGCTATAGGTTAAGAAGATTGTTCTTCAGTGTTTTAATTTTGTAGTTTATTTGTGTAAAGTTCTGATGGACTGTACATCAGTATGTAGCTGGGAGGCGTGACCAGTCTTAAGGGAAATTATAGTGTAAAATTAACTGAGTTTGTGCATTCTGTGTTTTATTATTAACCATGAATTGTATATACTTGAATTAAGATAATCAGTGAGGGAAATCACCATGCCTAAGAGTTCCTGTGTGCCTGGCTGCAAAGCCAATTATAAACAAGGAGAGTACACTCCGGTATTTGTGTTTCCTTCTGATGAAGAACAAGTTAAGTTATGGAAGAAGGCTATTCCCAGGGAGAACTGAATAGTTAATCACAACACAGTTGTGTGTATTAAGCACTTTCCTGAAAATCACATCCTGAGAGAAATACGAGTGTCTCGTCCAGATGGTGAGTTAAATGTTTTTATTATGTCATAAACATGGGTAACATTAGGTAGGTCCTATATTTTTATGTAATCAGACCTATGACTTATCTGAATTCGATGTATTTGAAAATGCAAGTCTTATTTATGAGTATCACCGAGCTCGATAGCTGCAGTTGCTTAAGTGCGGCCAGTATCCAGTATTCGGGAGACAGTGGGTTCGAACCCCACTGTCGGCAGCCCTGAAGATGGTTTTCCATGGTTTCCCATTTTCACACCAGGCAAATGCTGGGGCTGTACCTTAATTAAGGCCACGGCCGCTTCCTTCCCATTCCTAGACCTTTCCTCTCCCATCGTCGCCGTAAGACCTATCTATGTCGGTGCGACAAAAAGCAAATAGGAAAAAAGAAATTTTAAAAAAATATATGAGTATCAAACAACAGTGTGATTTATGTAAATCTTATCTTCTGACAGATTCAGATCTTATATATGAATTACCTCCAGAAGTAAGATATCTGAATTTCCTAAATCGATGGGGCTTAAAGTATCCATCAGACATGTCAACAGAACTTGGAATTGAGGTGTACAAAGTATTTTGTGTGTTAGTGTCAGATACATATAAGATGGTATTTCTAAATTCAGACAATCCTAAGTGTTACAAAAATCCTTGGCTTTGGAGTCAATGCAGTTGGCAGATTCCCTAGTCATTTGTGACTGCGGGAAGAAATTGGAAGACCTGGCCGGACAGTGTAGGCCTATATATATTTGGGTGAATATAGTTTTAAATAACTTTTCCAAAATGCACACCTTGTGTATTCAAGAAAGTGCTTCAAAGAGAGCAGACCTACTCCATACTGGTGTAACTTCCTGTAAGAGGTCTAGGAAAGCAGCAGTGTTCATGGAGTGGAAACAGTGAGGTACAGAAATAATTTACATTTGTAATAAATAGTAATGGTAATTGGCTGCATGTTTTCTGTCAGTGTGTATGATGTGAATGTTCCAGTTGACCAGAAAATGGATAAAATCGCAAGAATATGTCTCAAAGTGTTAGGCTGTACTCACGCAAACGAACGTATATACGCGAGAAATAGAACGTTAAGGAGAAGAATATGCATTGTATGTCAGAATTAACAAATATTTGACAATAGGTTTTGGTTTTATAATGTGTTAACAGTTCTTTAAGTAATTTAAACGAGTGTGTTATTCAAGCGGAGCGTATGCGTATCGCCTTCAAGTACCCCCCAAAGCGTGACGTCATCAGAGGTACAGTACGGCCTGGACATTACGAAGGCAGTGATACTGCCCAGAATGTGCCTCCATGAACTAGCCTTACTGTACTCATGAATCTCTTTTACCTGATTCTCTACGAACACAGACCAATGCCCTTTGTTTTCTATCCAAAATAAGACTACTGTTGAATCAGACCAAAACACAGTGTGTATGTTACCCTGGTGTAAGCATCGAAGGCTTGTCCAAGACATCCTAACTCCAAAGAGTGCACCATCAGTTTGAGGCGATGTTGAGAGGTGCCACTATAAATTTAGCGATCAGAAGGCTCAGTCTGATTTCATTTCATCTTCTGTCCTCAGAAATATACAACAACCAAATGCCTTTTTGCTGGCATCAACAAATACATGTAATTAGCTGTTGTCATTCAGGAAAATCCTTCTAGGTATTCGGCAGTCATGTATGTATTGTAGCTGCTGATTCCATCAACAGAATTTTTCACAAATATTTTCTGGTAAGACTTCATTCCATCCTATCTGCCTTTGCCACGTCTTCTGTAGAATTAGCTAAGGAGTAAGGGTTACTGGGGCCAAAAATCCAACCGAATCTAATATTTTCTGCATGCTGGAGAGTACAACCCTTTTGGTTACTAAACCTGTAGTTGAGCTGAAGTCGCATCCTATTTCATCTAAGGCACAATACCATTGAAGTCCTAAGACATTTTCAGTTGTACCAACACTACAATCTAAGGAATTCACCCATCCCCTCAAATTGAAACCTGCATAGGACATCAACTCTGGTGCCTTTAAAAGAAAAGGCCCAATCTCTTCTTTTGAAATAACTCCAGTAAGACAGTTGTCCACATAAAATGCATGTTTCATTTTATCAGCTATTTCCTTTAAATGAGTTGGGGTGCCATCCAGAAGGTGGTTCAGTACTGAAACTAATAAGAAACCACCCTGCAATGTCTAAAAGTGTTGACCTTTCCATTATCTCACCAAAGAAAACGAAGCATATCTCTATCTTTGGGATCAATTATAATCTGCAGGAAGGCCTTCTCTATATCAGCAATAGACCTATATGGTAGGACCAGAAATTGGTGAGTACAAATGGAACAAGGTCAATGAGGTTTGGTCCAGGTTCGAGGCACCTGTTCACCGAATTACCATTTCTGTCCTTGTTGGAAGCATCAAACACTGGTCTGTTCTTTGTACTGCCACTGTCTTTCAGCACAGCTCGGTGAGGCAGTTAATCAAAGCATAACATTTCTCTCTGTAAAACGGACACTCCAAAAACATCTTACACTTAGCACTGACATGTCCCTGTCGTAGACACCTAAAACAAGTTCCTTTTTCCTTTAATATCCCTTGGCGTTCTGAACAGCACAGTCTTGACCAGGATGTGTGATTCTGCTACAAAATACACATGCTATTTCTCTGTTGTATTTGTTTCCCTTGCTAACCGAAACATCCTCTCCTGAAATTAAAACAGCCGCTGAAGGTACTTCCCTCTTCTTAATCTTGGTTTTATTGTCTTGCTTAACTCGATCCCCCCTTTCATTAGCCTCAAAACAAGCTTGCCTTAGCTTAAGCTGTTCTTCACCTTCAACTTCAGTCTTTAAGAAGGCTATCAATTCCGTCAAGCAACAGTCAAGTTCCTTGGTAGATGTTTCTTTTGATACAAAATACCTGTCCCAAGTTTTAAACATAACCTCTGGTAAGGCACTCTCCACAAGGGAATTGCTGCATATTTCTCTTTTGTGACTCCTAATGAATCAAGCGCTCTCAACTGTACTTCCAGGCTGTCATACAGTTGTGTGCTATGCATTTTAAACTATCTTTCTTTAACACCACGAATAAAAATAAGTAACTCATCCTTCCCATACCTAGACTTCAACAATTCTAGAGCCTTTTTCTACTTTTGTTTGGAAGGAGGAAAGTTTCTGAACAGGTGAACCAGGTTACATATCGTCGTTGCCGGGACAAAACCTCCTATGTGAAATATTTTAGCTTAGAACTTTGGCCGGTAAGGTTCTCTCATCTAAGGTGCAATATTGTCAAGGCATTCTCGCTCTTCATAATGTATGTGCTGCGGGTCAGTATATCTCCAAAATATTAACACATAGGAGGTTTTGTCCCGGCAACGACGATATACTAAATCAAATAAAGAAATTTGTCTTCATCTTTAAGGCTGCCATCTTCATGTATTTTAGTAAATTGCGCCCAAAACCCAATCCAACCTTTCACGTTCCCATCAAACATTCTGAGCTCTAGTTTTGGTAGTCTTAATAATATCTGACTGGAAGAAGGTGAAGAGTTACTATTGACTTCAGAAACAGCTTGATCTACAACTTGTAAGTCCTGCACCTTTTCTCTAACCTTAAAAAAATTTGGTTCGTGCTCACTACAATTGTATAATGTAACTATTTAAAATAGTTTATTTGAATCTGCCTTGATCAGTACACTCATTAAATGAAGGAAAAACTATTTATTAAACCAAACATGTTTAGGGAAATCTCAACCATTCCCTTCCTCAATGGTCAGATGAAAGAACAAAACATTATCACACAATCTTTTGTTTTACAATTTAAAGAAATATTGTCCTAATACACCATATCAAAGAGTAAAAAGAAATATTGTAAAAATGATCAATACATAAAATTTTGGTTGAACTGAATGAGAATACTATATAAATTTAGTATCTTCAAGTTTTTCTTCTTTTCTTCTTTTTGCTTCTTAAATGATCATATGCTAATCTGTACAGTGGGTTATCTTCTGCACTTCTCTCATTTAAATTTAATTCATTTTTTTTTTTTTTTTTTTGTGTAAGGTAAATTTCTAAATTTTCCAAAACATTCATTAATTTTCCTTTTTGGCCGAATGTAATAATTTCATGTCATTGGAAATGTCTGTAAATTTATGATTCATTTCAATCATATGTTCTTCCATTGCCGAATACCTTTTATGTTTAACCGCATTAACATGTTCTTTGTACCTTATAGCCAAACTTCTACCAGACTGTCCTATGTATCCTTGTTTACATGTTTGGCATGTTAATTTGTAAATTCCTGATTTATTAAATATACGTTTATTCTCTATCTTTTCTGAATTGAAAATTATCTTATTAGTATTATTATCAGTTTTATATGTGACATTGATGTTCTTTTTCCTGAAAATTTTAGCCAGTTGATAAGAATGCTTATTTCGAAAAGTTAGAACTGAAAATTTCTTTTTCTCTTTTCGCTCTTTAATTAAAGTTGTTTTTGGTTCATTTTTCACTTTATTTATCATTTTATTAATAAATACTTTGGAATATCTGTTGCTATGGGCGATTTGATGGATTATATTTATCTCTCTATTATGATTCTTCTTAGACGTAGGTATGTTCATAGCTCTATTAATTAAACTGTAAAATGTTGCCTTTTTATGTTGACCTGGATGACTGGAGTCATTTCTTATACTAGTATCTGTTTGAGTAGCTTTTCTGAAAATTTGAAAATCAAAATGACCAGAATTTCTAGTAACTGTTAAATCTAAATAATTTAAAGTCCTATCATTTTCAGATTCCATCATAAAATGCAATTGTTTATCCAAAGAATTTAAATACTGTAATGTACCATCAGGTTTAACCTTTTGTTCATCGATAATAACAAATATATCATCGACGTATCTCAACCATGTAATCAATCCATCTATTTTATCCACTATTTTATTATATTCAATGTAATCCATAAATATGTTAGATAAAATACCTGAAGCCGGCAAACCCATTGCTAGGCCTTTAGACTGTTTGTAAATTTTGTTGTCAAAAATGAAATAGTTATTTTCCAAAGTAAATTCTAGTAATGTTAAAAATTCTTCAATTTCCACTTTACTTAATTTGCTGTGTTGCATTGAATTCTCTCTTACAATTTTTACAGTATCTACAATAGGAATGTTGGAGTACATATCTTTGATATCCAAACTATGTATCGTGTAGTAGTCTGTTAGCTCAATGTTTTCTAAGTTCTCATTTCTTTCTACAAGTGAAGCATACCTGGTTCGAATTTCCACGCGGCCAAAATCGGCAAGATTCTGCAACTCTTCAAGCTTATTTACTTTGCAAGTAAACACACCACATAATAGTGGGCATTAGGTCATTGTTGTTCTAATTTGAAATGATGTTGAAATTGCCAGTAGTCCTGTCACAGCCACCAAATGTTCTTTACAATAACAAATCGTTTACTTTAGCATAATCACAATTTTATACATACAACTTATCATCTTCAAAAACTACAACCAAGGAAACTACATAACACAAACGGAACAAAAACACTGTCTTCCCTCTGCCAGAAATAGATTATTTGAACATGACATAACTTGCATTCTCCATACTTTTGTTATGGGATTAGATCTGGTGTAGATCTATGAACAAGCCCAATTCCTTGCTATAGCTCCTACCTGCTTCTGAAACTGATGAGGTGAAATACATACTCCTAATGATTACTTTAAAGCCTAATACTTCTTGCACGCTGACAATACTGTATTTAGGCTAATAATCCCAACATTTTTTTTTCCTTTAATCTGAGACACGAAATTGGGGTGCGGGTTTTATTTGCGTCAAGGTTGTCAACAAGCTCTAGGCTCACCTGATTTTCTTAATTACAAGTTGGTGGTTAATTCAAAATCACATAATTCGAAATCCGATTTCTGCATTCCTAAGACTTCGAATTAACAAGGTTTTACTCTATCGCAGAACTAACATCCAAATTCTCTGGTGGGTCCTTTGCACGAAAAGAACTATCCACCACTGGTCATGTTACTATCCAAGTAAAAAGAGACTTCAGAGTGCAAGCTAGCCACATTGAAAGTTATAGACCCTAACCATAAGCATTTTATGTCAATTTCTCAAGCTTTGTATCCAAAAAATATAATTATGAATAACACTGATAAATTAGATGAGCTTGAGAAATTGTTTGGAGTAACAGATCTCTCATGAAACAATATCTGGTCTGGTTACTGTTCTCTAAAACATGCAATTCAAACCCAGATGCAAGAAGGTGAAAAATGTGATGCCATGCTTGCATTAACTACAGTTCAGACAGAGTTCAGCATATTTGCTAAATACTGTCTTGAGTTGTTGTGGACCCCAACGAACAATGCAGATAGCGAGCGCGTGTTGTCTCATTACAACACAGTGCTAGAGACAGATGGTGCAATTTGAAAAAAAGCAATGCCAAAGTACTGGCAATGCTTTCATTTGAACAATGAATTTGTATTGTGTGTGAACCAAGGACAATAATTCCACTTCATAAACTTGGAATCGTTAAAATTAATAATAGATTGCGATTATTTTAACTTTGTAAATAGATGCTAATTTTGGAAAAATAGATGCTAATTTTGGAAAAAATAGATGCTAATTTTGAAACAAACAGATGCTAATTTTTCAGGTCCCTAATAACTACAAAAACACACAAATGATTCTGAATACGAACTTGATACTGTGTGCTGGTCAATGCTTCCCAAAATTTTGCAGGAAATAATCACTTGTAAATACTGTATTTAATGTGCTAATAAAATATTCTTACACTAAATCCTGATATCTAATAGCATAATTTCTATAATGAATACTAAACCAAAATAGCAAATGATTAGCAATGCATGGCTCACTTTGATCACCGAGACTTCAGATATTGCACGCCAGATTATTTTCAGACTACATGGAGCCATGTCTTGTACTGACCAGTGCAGTTCAGAGCAAGCTTAATTTATGATTCTGGAAAGGAGAGTAACCTCCTTGCAAAACATCAACTTCCAGCTCTGTCATCCCAACTCTTAACCCTGGCCATCAGATGATAAAGATGTTGATTCCCATAGTGCATTGGCTCTGCCGATGGCTCCAAATAGCCTATGCAGTGGCCTCCACAGTATGCACTAGCCATGCGTCTTGGTGGGTGTGCCATTTACCAACTGATGAACCCAACTTAACACAATGGGGTGAAATGCTGGCAACCAGGAATGAGTTAGCTGGAAAATTTATGTCCAATAACGGACCATTTATATTGGTATTATAAATTTACTCATTCGGAACAAATATTTCAGGTTCCCTATGGGAATCAACATTTTTATCAAACAAAGTGGACTCCATTGCTATGCCTCAGGGTCAGAGGATAATTAGGCTTCCTCCTTACCACTGCCACTTCAATGAAATCGAGCTAATTTGGGCACAAGTGAAAGGATATGCTGCCGAAAATAACAAATCTTTCCGTCTCACTGATGGCAAAAGCTTAGTGCATGAGGCAGTCAAACTTGTTATAGCAGATAAATGGAAAAGTGTTATGAGTCACTCCTGGGAAGATCTACATAAGGCAAAAGAAGCTGATGGAATTGATGAACGTCGAGTGGAAGAAATTATTTCTGTGGGTAAGGATGACAGCAGTGACTCCAGTGACATGAGTGACAAGGACGTGACTCCAGTGACACGAGTGACAAGGACGAAGGGACCAATATTTTTGGAGAGTGTGGCATATTCCCTTTGGATTAGTTAATGTGAGTACATAATTTGTTTCATTTTATTGCAATATTTTATTATTTCGGCACTACTATTACATGAGCATGTTGAAGTTTTATTGTAACAGCGACATTTTTATTGCCACAGTGATACTATTTTCAGGGTTTTATTTTTTATTCTGACTTATTTTAAGTATGGTGATACTATTTACAGAGATCAGGTTTTAATGCTGTTATTTTATATTATGTTTATAGTCTACTATTATCGAGTTACAGTTATTCTTTTCTCCGAGTGTGCTTAATTTTGACTGGAATGTTTTGTTACTATATTTATTCTGTTCTTGGAGTGCGAGGAATTTTAACTGGAACGTTTTATTATTAAGATTACACTATTCCTGGTTTTCAATATATTAGAGGTAATTTTCACATATTTCCGTATGTTTCCATTGCATTAACACAGAATCTGATCTACGTATGCGTGAAATATTTTAGGAGTTTACGTTTGTTTATATCGCACAGTTCAAAATCGGCAACACTGTCTGAGAAACGTCAGGGCCGGACAACCAGCGGCTGGACTATAGTTGTCTCCTTGTAGGCCTACCTCCACCTGCATTAGCAGCATCGAAGAGGTACATCAGTCTCTGAGTCACTTACGTGATTACCGCTTTCCGGCATTTGAATCTGCTCTTGCTTACTACCACTGTCACTACTTGTATCAATACTATTAATTTCATCGTGTTCACATTATTAACATTACTTCCTCCATCTGTTAATTCCTCAATAAGGTCAATATTGCCAACAATGTTGGCATCTCAAGTCGCTATCTTGACCACATGTAAACAATGAAATTCCAAAGCAAAGAGGATGGAATATTTATGTAGATACCTAACTCCTGAGAGCAGTAAAAATCCAAACTTCAAACTATGCTTGATAACTTAGTATGTGTCTTATATGAGTAGATGTCACCTGAGGTATCTTTATCATGACTGTTATGAACGACCATTTTCTCAGCGCTGGCACTACAGACAGACGCACAACATTGAAAAATCCACCTTTGGCACTTGTAGAGTTAATGACTATCGCCAAAGAGGTCTAGAAATTTGGTTACATAAAATGAAATGATGTAAATACACAGTGTAACGAAAGTATGGTGCAAAACCTCCAAAATGAATTTGAAATGTGTACAGAATGAAAACAGATTATATCTTCTGTTGAAAAGGCACGATGTTTTGGAAAGTAATAAGGTCAGCATGGTTTATATTAAAATGACACTATTTATTACATACGTAAATCACAGATGGATACAGTGAAAACAATGGACATGGGGATTACAATTGTGACGTGTCAGAATGGACAAAGAAAACGTAGTGTGTAGGTGACACTACTTGATCGTGGCTCAGCCAGAGCCACATGAATATATATAAATATTCTCAACACCCCCACTCGAAGGCTGAACCAGCTTCAACGTTTCAGTCTTCTGACGCCCAGACATTCTAAACACTTCCAGTGCTTATCCTTCGGTAGTCCCTTGGTTAATATATCTGCAGGCATCTTATCAGTTGATAAGTATTCGAGGTGAATGTCCCCAGATGAAAGAACCTCTCGTACAAAATGATGTCGCAAATCAATGTGCTTAGTCTGAGAGTGGAAAACAGGATTTCCAGCAAACTTCTGAGCTCCAATGTTGTCGTTATACAGCTGTACAAAATGAAATGGCGTATGGCTTTTAGTGCCGGGAGTGTCCAAGGACAAGTTCAGCTCGCCAGAGGCAGGTCTTTTGATTTGACGCCCGTAGGCAACCTGCGCGTCATGATGAGGATGAAACGATGATGAAGACGACGCATACACCCAGCCCCCGTGCCTACAAAATTAACCAATTAAGGTTAAAAATCCCGACCCTGTCGGGAATCGAACCCGGGACCCCTGTGGCCAAAGGCCAGCACGCTAACCATTTAGCCATGGAGCTGGACATAGCTGTACAGTCAACACACTGTTAATGCCTATCTCCCTTGCTAGTCATAGTAAGTGCACTGCTTCTTTTGAAGCCTCACTCAAGGCCATATATTCAGCCTCCATGGATGACAATGCCACTGTCCGCTGTTTCCTGGATTCCCAAGATACGACTCCACCATACATGGTAAAGGCAAAGCCAGTGCATGACCTGCGATTGTTGATGCATGCAGCCCAATCAGCATCTACATAGCCAGTTAAATTACTGGTATCGCTTCTAAAGGTGATTCCCACATCACAAGAACCCTTCAGGTACCTCACTACCCTCTTTGCTGCTTGCCAGTGTTCTTTGCCAAAAGAATCATTATATTGGCTTAAGACACTCACTACATGAGATATGTCTGGACGTGTTGCAGTTGATATATACATAAGAGCACGTATGAGCTCTCTGTAGGGGGGCCCCTCGCCATCATCCTTGGACCAAGTATTTGATCTTGACAGTTTAATTCCAGCTTCAATTGGTGTGGCCACGGGCTTGCAATCAGACATCCAAAAGCGATCTAAGATGTCCATTACATAACCTTTCTGTTTCAAGATGATACCGGATTCGTCTCGAGAAAACTCAATCCTGAGACAGTACCTAATGTCTCCCAGGTCTTTGACCTCAAATAACTTTTGTAGAAATTTATGGAGCTTGTCAATTTCTCTCGAGTTCCGTGACAAAACTAAAATGTCATCAACATAAACTATTATTAGGAGAGCATCCGCATCAGAACCCTTCACATAGACGCTCGAATCGCCGGACGTTGTTCTGACACCAAGCTTTAGTCATTGCTCGTTCAAGCGTTGGTGCCAACAGCGGCCAGCCTGCCTCAAGGCATACAGAGCCTTTTTAATACGGCGCACACAATCCTTGTTCAACATCTTCAGCATCCTCTTGGCTTCAGCTATGATCTCGGATGTTGCATTGCTTTCCTGTACGATGAATTTGAGTATTTCTCTAGTGTAGTTTGGTACTTCCATAAAGATTTCCTCTTCAACAATTCCATTTAAGTATGCAGTTGCTACATCGAACTGTCGGACATACATTCCATGATGAGCAGCGAGCGCAACAGCCATTCGTATTGAGCTGAGTCGTGCTAATGGTGCGAATGTTTCAGTATAATCTATACCTGGTCTCTGGGAAAACCCCTGGTCACGAGTCTAGCCTTCCTTCTTGTGATCTCACCATTTGCTCCGTACTTATTCCTAAGGACTACACGACTTCCAATTGTCGTCCTATTTTCTGGGTGGTCTACAAGATTCCAGGTCTTGTTTCTTAGAATAGAGACAAATTCAGCTGCTATGGCCAGCATCCACTCATTTTTCTGTGGACCTGAAAATGCCATCTGAATTGGAACCTCAGCCAGACATACCGAATCAATTTGTCCTCCATTGTGTTCCTGGTAAAGCTTTCGAGGTCTGCCTCATGTGCCCGAATGAATCATTTTTGGTCTTCCTGGAGCATGATGATATTGTCGTATTTCTGGTTCTGGTTCATTTTCAAAATCAAGAAATTCTTCTTCAGAACTATCCGGATCTTTCTGTACATTTTGTGTTTCTAGGAGTTATATTTACATTCATGAAAGGATCAACCTGCTCTGGCTCTATCCTGGGATGATATTCATCAAAGTGCTCTACATTTGGGTGCTGACTTGGAAAAATATCAAGATCGTGTTTTTGCTCTTTTCTGTCTCCTTTCAAAAACGTGACATCACGTGAGATTTCCCCTTTTTGCTCCTGTGGTATCCAAATTCTGAAACCTTTGGACTGCTCCGCATATCCGAGGAATATGCCCTTTTTTTCCCGAGAGTCGAATTTTCCTATGTTCGGCGATCGATTTAGGCAGTAGGTTTCACATCCAAATCTTTCAAATTCACAAACATTTGGAACCTTTCCAGTCCAGGCTTCGTAAGGAGTTCGTCCACCCAGTTTACTTGTAGGACATCTGTTCCTAATGTAATTCGCTGCTGAAATAACCTCTGCCCAGAAAGAAGGAGGGAGTCCGGACTGCATTAATAAACATCTGGCCATCTCGACGAGTGTGCGGTTTGTCCTTTCCGCTACTCCATTTTGTTCAGCGTTACGCGGAATCGTCAGGCGTCGTAGGACCCCACAGCTTTTCAACAGTGTGTCGAATCGGGAATTCACATATTCCATACCATTATCAGACTGCAAAATCTTTACCTTCGCATTTTTCTGTGTTTCCAGACATTTTCTGAAGTCCTGAAACTCATTAAAGACTTCATTTTTCTGGCGAAGAAACTTCACTTCGCACTATCCAGACGCATTGTCGACGAATGTGACGAAGTAACGCGCGTTTCCATTCAAGGAAACCCTATTGGGCTACAAATATCGGAATGAATCAATTCCCCTGGTTCCATTCTCGCATCGGACTTCTTCGGAAAACAGGTAAGTGACATCTTTCCTTGGAGACAGATCTCACATTCAAAATCCTCTTCAGTATCGATGAGTTTAATTCCCTCTGTCCTTTTATTCTTCACTGCCTGACGCAGATCCGGTATGTTTAGATGCCCCAATCGAACGTGCCAGTCCATAACAGACCCTTTGCGCGTATCTTCAGCTCGGGCAAGTTTTCCCTGTTCTTCGGTGCACGACCCATTAACGTAATAAAGTCTGTCTTTTCTATGTGCAATGAATAAGGTACTATCATTCGCATCTGTAACTCGAGCAGATGTCTTGTCAAACACTACGCGGTGACCCCTGTCTACGATCTTCCCGACTGAGAGTAGATTAGTACGCAGATCAGGTACATATAATGTATCGCATCAATGTTCATTGACATTGTCACAACACATTTTGCATTTATTTTCGTTGTAGAACTGTTCGCTAACTTTAAAATCGTCAGAAACATCATATTCTACTTGTGAAAAATAGTCCAGATTTTTACACATGTGCGATGTACAGCCGCTGTCGAGGCACCACACTGTATCTGCGACGCGATCCGTCGCGATCCGTCACGATCTTGCACCAGTTCAGTTCTGATGTAATATATAAAGAGGTACTTCCTTCGGCCTTGTGATCATTGTCATGATCATTTTTACTCGATTTGCACTCCTTCGCCTTTTGACCTATCTTTTTACAACGATAACAATGAAGAGATATGGATCCTCCTTTTTCGCCTTTATCGACTTTGCTTGTGGGCTATAATTCTTGTTTTTGTATTTTCATTCAACAGTCATACAGTTTGGCATCATGTTCTTCCGATCACTGCTCCTCGCGTCACTTTCTTCGACAATTTTTATGCGTAATACCTCGGGCTTTGGAAGTTTGTCGCGAGATTCTATCGTGCACCGAAAGTATTCGAAACTGACTGGCAAGCTATACAGAAGTAATATGGATAAAAATCATCGTTGATTGCCACGTCCATACCATTGAGCTTGCCCACGGCGTCGAAGAATCTGCGCAAATGATGCGTACATCCCCGTCTTCACTCATTCTTTGAAGTACAATCTGCTTTAATAATGTTGCTTTCAGCGCTGGCCCCTTCGATTGGGAAATCGACTCTGGTTTAGGCACAGTTCGCGCGAAGTGACACAATGTTTTACCTGTTTCAATTCCGAGGGTTGAATCACCAAGATGACATCTGACATTGCTTCACTGTCACATTCTTCCCATTCTGTAATAGTGGCCACGTTCTCGCTAACCGGTTCGGTTTAACCTTTATCCCAGCTACGTACACCCACGTACGATTTTTTACTAACACAGCCTTCATGTGAATTTTCCACGTGTCAAAGTTGTCCTTTGACAACGTCTCCATGCGCACCATACTTGAAGTCTTCATCTTCACACACTATTTCTTCGCAGAAGACACTTGGCTAAATGTTTAACTCAACCTCGCCAACCGTACGCGGCGACACGATATTTTCACGCGTCTATTTTCCAGTGTATTTTATCACTACACATTTAATCACTTTCCAAACGCGCATCCTGGGCCCGTAACCTGTTGTAAAGGCACGATGTTTTGGAAAGTAATAAGGTCAGCAAGGTTTATATTAAAATGACACTATTTATTACATACGTAATTCACAGATGGATACAGTGAAAACAATGGACATGGCGATTACAATTGTGATGTGTCAGAATGGACAAAGAAAACGTAGTGTGTAGGTGGCGCTACTAGATGGTGGCTCAGCCAGAGTCATATGAATATATATAAATATTCTCAAAATCTTCATATCTTTGGAAAGGCTTCATTTCTGAATTGACCGGTTTTCAACTTTAACCTTGTTGTATTCTAATTCTGACTGAAAGAAATTGACAACTCTGACATTCAGGTACGGGGGAGGGGGTTACATACCCACATTAATAATAGTACCTCAGTTCAACAAGAGCAAATTTCAAACAAAACTAACCAAAAATAATAAAATATTTGCCAGTGCAGTGACATACCTGAAGGTACATGAGGATGCGGACAGCCAACTACTTTGTTTTCCTTCAGCCATTCTGGAGCTAAAGGACCTAATAGACCTAAAGGAGTCATACTGGTTTTCGTATAGAAGATGTAGTCAATAATTCCTTTAAAGTCAAACCTGTGAAAATAAAAACAAATAATATGATGAATTTCAGTAATCAGTTTTCATTATTTTCTTCACCATTTAATGCATACAATAATATAAGTTCTTACAGATAGCTGTAATAATAATAATAATAATAATAATAATAATAATAATAATATAAACTTGAGTTTAATTGCTCACTCCAACTACAACTACGATTATCAGTCCTGGAGGGTCCTTGGTAATTATCGAGCCATCTGTTTTACACCCCAATGACAACCCTCCTCCTGTATCTGGGCTTGGGACCAGCAAGAGCATCAGAAATGGGCCTATGACCAAAAGACGTGCCCAAACAAGACCTTTCCAGAAAAAAGCTTGTAACTTTTGGGACTTTTCGAGATGAGAAATGGACAACTGATGCAAAGTGGTCAGATGAAAGCCATGCTCACACAGCGACCTTATGACAACCTACTGGATCAGACGGAAATTGAATAAATGCCAGAATATAAAATGAAATTTATCATGGTCCCTAGATGACTAATTAAGGAATAAAAAAATAATAATAATGTATGGCCGGTTACTCTGCTGTGGTAATGAGTGGACCATACAGTCTGTGTCTCAATGCTGAGTGTCAGTAAATAACCCAATCCCCAAAGGTGACCAACAACTTCAAAAAGATGAGTTTCCTTGGGTTGGGTAATTGTTTCCTCAGTGTAGAAAATGGCAGTGGAACCCATCGAGTAGCGTCTGACCACAGGTTAGGGTCGGCTAAAAAGACGTCTGTACTCCATGTAAGGAGCGGCCTGACCACCTGCTGGCAGAAACTATAAAATGCCTTTGAGAGTGGTGACTCCATCAAATAAAAATACCTAGCACTTTTAAATCAACCTAGGAAAAAGCTAAGGCTTTCCCTGGAAGCAACGCGAAGTTCTTATGCTACGGGAACTGTGAGAAATGGTTGACCAGAAGAGAACATTATGAACATGGCAATAATCAACCTCATGTCTCTGACTGGAAAGTCAGAAGAGCGGATTGCTTTCATGTTAGCTATGCTGGGATTGAGTCACGATAAGTGGAGAGGAAAGGGAAAGAAGAAGTTGAGGAAGGAATACACTCTTAGCCGAGATGAGTATGTAGATAAAGCAGAGATGGATACACTCTCCACAGGAGAGGAGGAAATAAGGCAAACAATGGAGTAGCCAACAAGATCTCAGATGAGTATGTAGATGAAGTGGACTATGTAAGTGATAGATAGAGGCACCTGTTTGTGTTGAAAATTTTTGCCTAATTTCATAATTTTTTAACAGTGATTTCAGTATATTTTTAGTTACTTTTATTTTATTTTGTCAATAATTTTGCTAATTTTTATTTCCACTTTTAAGAAGTAAAAGGTAAACCAATAACTTGATAGCATATTTGCAGTATAACAACGTATTTTTGCATAAGTATATATGAAGGCGTTTTTTTTTCTTTTTTTTTTCCCAACCTCTGATCGCACAGGTAAAGAACCACACAAGCTGTGGGAACAGTTTGCGCATAGAAGGTGACTGTGCAAGTCCTCCCCTCTACCCGTGGTCACAGCCAACTTCCTCACACCAGTGTGAGCCAAGGTATTGGCACGGAAACATGGCCGATTCTATTGACGCTCCCGCCAAATGTGAGGTGTGTAGTGTGATACGTTTCCTTCAAGCAGAAGGGAATAGTGCAGCTGACATTCATCAACGAATGAGTCGAGTATACGGTCCAAACGTTATGAGTGATGGTGTTGTGCGTGAATGGTGCAGGAAGTTCAAAGAAGGCCGGACCGATGTTCATGATGAAGGGGGGCAAGAACGCAAGTCTGTCGCTACAGATGACACTGTTCACGAAATTGACCAAGAGGTTCGCAAGAACCGAAGGTTTACTGTAAGCAAGTTGTGTGAGAAATTTCCTGCAGTTTCAAGGTCATCTGTTTACAAGATCCTAACAGAACACCTGCGCTACAGGAAATTGTGCGCCCGATGGGTTCCGAAGATGTCTGATGACCACAAAAGTCGCCGGATGGCAGCAGCGTTAACGTTTCTTACCCGTTATGAGGCTGAAGGTGGCGATTTGTTGAAGAAAATTGAGACTTGGGTTCCGTACCTCACCACCGAAACAAAACAACAATCACGTCAATGGATGCACACGCACTCACCAAACAAACCGAAGAAATTTAAGCAAACCTTCAACGAAAGGAAGATGATGGCTACAGTCTTTTGGGACCAAAAGGGTGTGTTGCTTGTCGAGTTCATGGAACGGGGTTCTACAATCAATGCAGCTGTTTACTGCCAGACTTTACGACGACTGCGGAGGGCCATAAAGAACAAATGACGAGGCATGCTGACGTATGGAATCCTCTTCATTCATGACAACACACGCCCTCACAGTGTTCGTGTCACCCTACAACTTCTGCAGGAGGAATTTCGGTGGGACGTTTTTGACCACTCACTGTACAGTCCCGAATTAGCGCCGAGTGACTTCCACCTCTTCCCGGGACTGAAAAAGTGGCTGGGAGGGCAGAGGTTCCAGGAGGATGAAGATCTTCAAATGAACGTTCGGGCCTATCTGAACTCACTGGCGGCAACGTACTGTGCAGAGGGGATCCAAAAGCTTGTCCACAGGTATGACAAATGCCTCAACCTTCATGGCGATTATGTTGAAAAGTAACCACTTTTGTACCTAACATTTGGTAATAAATTCATTTGGATACGTACACTTGTCTTTCATTTATGACCCTCCGGAGGTTGAAAAAAAAAATGCCCTCGTAAATACATGAGTTATGCCTCTGCTTAGATTACATATAGTGTTACACATTATATCAAAGAATAGAAATTTGAAAAAATTGTATCAGCTCTCAGTTTAACGAGTCTAAGTGTATAATTTACACATCAGTCTGAGGAAGACAGAGATCACGAGTTCCATATTACTGGGAGTCAGAGCAGCTCTCCTCTCAGACATTACATTACATTACAATACGTTGAGAATGCCCTCTCACTATCAACATTACTGACTGGAATCCATAGGCCTTCACTGCAGCCACCGCAAAATGCTCATATTCTGATTTCAGGCAAAGAAGAATGGCAATCACATCAATATCTCTACCTGCTCTACATGAACTAGTAACACTGTGTATGCTTCAAAATATTCTGACGTCGAAAGTTCTCATAGGATGGGAATTTGCTTTATTAGACGAGCCAGTTCACCATTTTCTAAATTACCTTCATTATGCTTCTTGGATCAAAAAGTTTACCAAGAGAAAAAATTATAAACTTTCCTGTTGATATAGATGTTGATTCCCATAGCAAACTTGAAATATTTGCCCCAATGAGTAAATTTATAGTAGCCTACCAATATAAATGGTCCGTTATTGGACATTATAAATTTCCAGCTAACTCATTCCTGGTTGCCATGAGTTAGCTCATCAGTTGGTACATAGCACACCCACCAAGATTCATGGCTAGCCTAAGTCAACTTGAAGACATCATATTATGACAAGAAGATCATAACCATAATTTTTGTTATTATATGTATTTTAATGTTATAATTATTCCTACAACATTGTCTGGTGCACATATGTTTTTGTTATCACGTAATCTGTTTAATTTTATTTGGCTGAAGATGGCCACTAAGTGGCTGAAACTAGTCCCAAGACTGATCTAATATTACTAACTTGATATATCGTATTGAAAATTTATGTCTTATAACTGCACTTCAATACGGAACAAAAATGAAATTTATAGTTTATAATTTCAATGAGTAGTTGAGGAGAGCTCCATAGTCACCATCAGACGTTACTGCTTCCCTTCCCTGCAAAGTGTGTTCGGTCTTTTGCTTCACTGTTAGTAAGCTTGCTAGATAAACTGCAAGCCACCCCGGCTGCACTGGTCTGGCCTCAACAGGCACCCAACTGAGCACCTCTGATCTAGATGCTATAAAGACTTTTGATCCTGAACATGCTGTATCTATTTGTGAATCACAAACTGGTTTTTAGTGACTCCAAAGCAGTCTCCTAAATTGACTACATCAGCGGAACTTCAGCTGGCTTCCAGAAAGCAACAAACATCTAGAAGCATTAGGATTGCCACTTTAAGATTCTATCACTTTCATAGAGGGTGCTATTGAAAAACTAAGTGCTGTGCATGGGGAAACCAGTGCAAGTGTATTGAGTAAATTGCAAAAAAGTGTTGAAGTGAAGTCATATCTTATGTTATTGGCTTTACATCCCACTAACTACTTTTTCGCTTTTCGGAGATGCCAAGGTGCTCGTCCCGCAGGAATTCTTTTACGTGCCAGTAAATCTACCGACATGAGGCTGACGTATTTGAGTACCTTCAAATGCCACTGGACTGAGCCAGGATCAAACCTGCCAAGTTGGGGTCGGAAGGCCAGCGCCTCAACCGTCTGAGTCACTGAACCCGGCAAAATGTATTTCATTTAATCTTGCAGACATTCAAGCTCTTGCAACAGCAATTAAAACTCACAATGACACTTTCAAAACACATACCAACGTACTTCACAAACCCAACAAACAACTTTCGTCTTACAATGTGATGACACTTCATTTTAAATCCTGTTCTGTATTCACAAAAGTTATGCATGTGTGATATTACAAGTTTCTAGTCATGTCTCAAAGCTTCCAGACCATTCACACAAAAGATAACCCAACATGGCATAGTCTGGACAATGTACTACAGATTGGCACATGTAATAATAATAATAATAATAATAATAATAATAATAATAATAATAATAATAATAATAATAATAATAATAATAATAATGATGAGCACTTCAACGAGTAATAAGTTTCAGCGAATTTCACACTTCGCTGTATGCAGTCACTGTTTGTTTTTTTCCTTTTCTTTTTGGACGCGGTAACGATCGCACATAATTACACATTGTACAAATACAGTCACCCGTTGGGTTGTGGAATTTTGTCTTTGCACATATTTTGTGGTGGAAGCCATGTATTGCATTTAAGTGATTATAATATCTGCGAACGCAATATGACTGATCTAGCTCGCCATTCCCCAACAGCACAAAATACATAATAGTAAACAAAAGATCGAAATATAAAAAATTTGATCAATGGATTGTAGTCGCTACTGCCTGCTACAGGCTATCCATACTGCTAGCTACTGATGCTATTGGTTACTTCACCTCTGATATTGCACTTGTTTCTTATGATTATTAACTTTTCTCCACAAATTTTTTGTGGCATAAAAGACATGTCCTAGATTAATGTTACAAAAAGTGGAAAAAGAAAGGTGTTTCTATTACATGGATAAATATGGTATATGCATTTTATCTGGCAGATGAGTGAATTTCCAGATTTTCTAAATTTCCTGACACTTTCTGGTTTTTCCCAAAATTTACCGAATTCCATAACCTTTTCCGGTTTCCCTGGTTTTCGATATGGGTGGACACCCTTTTAAGCTGTACATGCACGATGCTAAAGGGGTGATGATAATAATAATAATAATAATAATAATAATAATAATAATAATAATAATAATAATAATAATAATAATAATAAAATGAGACCAAACTGTCTGAATAGACCTCTCACCGAGCTCGATAGCTGCAGTCGCTTAAGTGCGGCCAGTATCCAGTATTCGGGAGATAGTGGGTTCGAACCCCACTGTCGGCAGCCCTGAGGATGGTTTTCCGTGGTTTCCCATTTTCACACTAAGCAAATTCTGGGGCTGTACCTTAATTAAGGCCACGGCCGCTTTCTTCCTATTCCTAGGCCTTTCCTATCCCATTGTCACCATAAGACCTATCTGTGTCAGTGCGACGTAAAACAAATAGAAAATAGCAAGAAGAAAAATTAATAGACCTCTCAATCAAAGAGAAACGAGAAATAGAAGTACAAAAATAATTATAATGGAGACTTGTATGCCCAGATTGGTACTGCGTAATCAGGATATAAAGACGCCATTTGACCCCGTGCGTTTAGGGACAAGAATCATAATGGGGAGTTGCTCCTTGACTTCTGAAATGTTATCATCAAGGGTACTTAGTTCAAGAATACAGCCAGTCACAGGAAAACCAAGTACAGCTGGAATGAGGAACAGATATCATTCACTGACTATTATCTCTGACACACGGGCAGGGGAATATATTAAACTACTGCTGAAAGGAAGTTCAGAGATGTTTCTAGCTGTCTTAAAAAGTGTCAAGGTCCATATATTGTCTTGAAATCTGCACTACGACCAGCAGAGATGTTAGCCATCTTCAAGATGTGGAAATAAAAGACTTAAGAATACCATCCCGCCAACAAAAAATAAGTCAAGATTCGTAATAAAATCACACACACGACCAAGTAAAAGAGTCGCTATTGTCAAACAGGGTGAAGTTGACCAATTTTAGATTTCAAACTTCAATAATTCTGAAACCAATGAAAATTGGTTTCCTTGTAGAGTATGGGTAGTAAAATTTGTGGTTTTCGTTAACTGTTGCCCATGACTGATAGGGAATTATGTATAATAACTATTCGTTTTGTGTTAAACTTGGATTGTATATGACTCGGGGGTGACTCTGACTGTTCTGAAATTTTGTCAATAGTTAAAACAAACCTCGCATAAAAAGTCAATTTGAATACTAATTACAGTGTGATATAACAATAAAGTTTAACATTTCCACAATTCTGAAACCCATCAATAAAGGCTCCTCATCTGTAACATTAAAAACAGTCTGACCACCTTGACTTTTATCATTGCGGCCATGAATCCTGTTTATCCGGGTTCCATTCTGAATTTTGTACACTTTGCTTGGCATATTAATGCATGTTATTCCCTCTAAAATTTCCGTGAGACACTCCTCTAAGGCATCCAGACTATATTTCTTTTGATTCAGTAGGTTTATGTTTGTATACACATTACATTTTCACACTAAGAATTGAAACTATGGGAAGCAGCAACCAGAATTGCTGCAGTCTGTGTAAGCCATTAACAAACAAACACTTGCAACAATGACTCCTCAAACTACCACTAGACTGTAATAGATCAGCGTTGCCCCATCCACTGTGTCACATTGTTGCCGTATTCAAAAAAACTTGTCTGTGAATAATAAAAATGAGTTAAAAATACAGACTGTTCAAAAACTTTAGAAATACAGATGCTTCACCCCAGGTTTGTCAACTGGTCAACTTTATACCTCGATTTCACTTACAACTTACTGAGTTTTATATATATGTCTCTTCATAGGTTAGTATGATTGATTAACTTTCACCTTGCTGTGGTTAATGGTTGTGAGGAGTCTAGGTATGGCATATGTACGGCTTAGACGTGTGTGTTGCTTAATGTCAGTTACTCGTATTAAAGTTATATTCAATAAGTAATTCAGGCTTTTTTAAAAATTTTATTAAATGCTATTTGTTCAGGGCATCGACCCATGTGGATCTTTTGCCCCTACTGGCACCATATTGTATGAACCTGCGTGTAAATGGAATGGCGGTAGTGTGGAATGTTGAATGTTGTGTGTGAGGAAAGGAAGATTATGGACATCACAAACACCCAGTCCCCAGGCCAGGGATATTAATCATTACAATTTAAAAACCCTGACCCGGCCGGGAATCGAACCCGGGGCCGCCGGGTGACAGACGGACGCGTTGCCCCCTACAGAGCAGGGCCGGACTAATTCAGGCTTACTAAAGAGGCTTAATATTTAAATAGAGGCTCAAAATGCTATAAGCAATGATTTAAAGAGCTTTTGAACATTTTCTCTTGCTTCTTTAATAACAGTTTTCATCAAGAATGTATAGTTATTTAATTTCTCTTCAGTCAACACCCCAGTGGGCAAATGCACCCCATTTGACAGCATGTAAAAACCTGTCAAAGACAAGGCTAAGGTATTTTGGACATTTAAAAATGCTGGGGAAGCAAAAACCTGTTGCAAAATGGCTGGTGACAGTAAATGAAGGCAAGAGACCCAAGGGAACCCTAAGAAAAAGTATAAAATTCTATAGAATTCTTGTTTCTCATTCATAACGACTTCACTACTTACGTATAGTTGGTGAATGGCATAATATTTTCGCTATATGCTGAAGCTAGTTTGAAGGAATGTGTGAACTCGTTGGTCTTTTCACAGCCAGAAATCTTCTGAAGGCATGCTTTGTATGCCAGTGATTTAAAGTCTTTATGATCTGCAGGTACTCGTCCAGAAGTCAAGAATTCAATTACCCCTGAAAATAAAAAACATATCCTTGGAAAACGTTTTGCTAGGCATTTAAAATATTCAACATTAATTTAACAGTGAATGATGGTGGTGATGATTGTCAGTTTAAGGGGAAATGCAAATAGGCAACCATCTCCTAAACAAAGTGGTAGTAGTAGTTATTATTGTTTTAAGCGAAAATACTACAAGATAATTATCGCCTCACTACTGATTATGCCAACATGAATGTGGGGAAACAGGCCTCCAATGTTCAAATTTGATAGTAGTCTAGGAAACCATATCTCCCTCATTAATGCTTAATATCCTGGGAATGTTTAATTAACATCATAATTATCTCAGTTGTAAAACATATCTAAAGCATGTAATCTTCATAACTCTTGATAGGCTATGTGATGCATATGGCCAGGTAAGCACCGATACTTTCGGTGTACACTTCTCGTAACAAACGTTAAGTACCAATGTATGCCTTCGCTGGTGAGACCGAGTGTTTACAGAGCATGGTATGGGCTAAAACAAATTTATTACTTTCATTGACCTGTTTCAGTCTCATACTTGTAGTAAACTACAATAAAGTCTGTGCAATGCTAGTAATGCCATTCCTTATACAAACAGTACCTGTTTCAATGGTGTGAAAATTTTGCTCGTAAGGTCAGTAGGTGCGAGCATTTCAGTGGGCTAGACTTATATGCAATACCTCTCTCCTCATTTCCCTTGTATGCCCAGTGATCCTAAACCATCTACTGACAGCTGATGGCTGATCTGTTGAAGATTTAACGAACCTTTGGGCTGAATACAAAACATGCATATAAGAACCAATGTGCCCAGCATGAATTTGACAGTAGTCTAGGAAAGCATATCCCCCATGTTTAATGTGTTGGCGAATGATTAATCAATTTTGGATGTAAAAACAATCTGAAGTATAAGTTGTTACGATCTCCTGTACATGCTACGTATATCTCCTACCTTCGCATGCTGCTTTTTCTCCAACCACGCTGCCGCTGCTTCACTCACTCTACTGCTCTGCTCACCTGCCGTCTGCTACTCCGCTCAACATGTGACTGTGATGTCATCTTCTTCTCCATTCATGGCCTTCTCCTCTTGCTGTGTGTGCTTGTGCTAACCTCTATTGGACACGTGATTATGACGTTCTTAATTCTGGAACATGCTGGCTTTCAATTTCTCTATTCTTCTCGGCGTTTCTATACCGCTTTATATTCTCGGGCTCCAAACCAAAAAAACCAAACCCCATGGCACTACAGCCCTTGAAGGGCCTTGGCCCACCAAGCGACCGCTGCTCAGCCCGAAGGCCTGCAGATTACGAGGTGTCGTGTGGTCAGCACGACGAATCCTCTCGGCCGTTATTCTTGGCTTTCTAGACCGGGCCGCTATCTCACCGTCAGATAGCTCCTCAATTCTAATCACGTAGGCTGAGTGGACCTTGAACCAGCCCTCAGGTCCAGGTAAAAATCCCTGACCTGGCTGGGAATCGAACCCGGGGCCTCCGGGTGAGAGGCAGGCATGCTACCCCTAGACCATGGGGGCGGCATGCTCAGGCTCCACCTCTCTTAATTCAGTCTGTCTTTGTCTCGGAGTGGTGGAGAACTGAACAACTGTACTACGTTTATATAGTCATTACCATCTGGACTATAATTCTTCAGATTATTTGGTGAGCAAGACCTATCATAATGTTATTTTGACATTAGATTCATTGGACCATCTTCCCCGGCTGAACTTTGCTTTCGCCATCTTATTCTGGCATCAAACTCAAATATGCAAGACTTTATTCCTACTTAAATTTTTCAACTTCAGACAATGGAACTTTGATCTCACTTTATCTGCTTTCTAGGACCAATAATACTTTCTACAATAATAAAACATCTTGAAAGGTAACAAACACCTGGCAAAGAGAATCCTTTCTCCAGTTCGATTCCCACTTCCATTCCCCTTTCCTTTCTTTTGGCATCTTCTTTTCTTTTCATCTTTAGGTTGCTTCCTTTTATTGGAGATTTTTTTGCTAGTTGATTTACGTCGCACCGACATAGATAGGTCTTATGGCGACGATGTGACAGGGAAGGGCTAGGAGTGGGAAGGAAGCGGCCGTGGCCTTAATTAAGGTACAGCCCCAGCATTTATTGGAGTTTTATCATTCTTTGCTGTACAATTGATATTTATTCATACAGTTCTTGATGTATTTCTGATATTCTATATTGTAAATGTGGCACGTTTTCCTTGTCTTCTGAGGTTTCCTTTATATATTTTATATGTCTGGCATTTACTATCTTGTTGAGAAATGTTTAATTACTCTTTTATTCATCGTTAAATATATATCTTATTTACGCTGTTAACTTTTCGTTTTCTCTTGTCCCTATATTTTCCTCTTGACCTAGTTCCTTCTCACTGTGCATTTCTGTCGTTATTGTTCAATTATTATTATTATTATTATTATTATTATTATTATTATTATTATTATTATTATTTACTGTGCTGCTTCTTCCTCTACCACTTGTATGTTTAATCTATCTATCTACTACTACTATAACTAAAATTTCTCATTACCCTACATACTACGACGTGAGGGTATCCAAGTATGGAATCTTCAAATATCCTGGCAGGCGTTGTGGTGCGTATGGCCAGGCAAGTACTAATACTTCAATATACACTCCTTTTAACAAACTAAGTAAGATATTGCTACAGACAGGGACATGATAACTGAGCAATATCGCCTCTCGCTTATCAGCAAGGCAATCGTGTTTGAAATCTGGTCAACGAATGTGGGATATGCTTAAATGAAAACACCAGATTCCAAGTAATAAGAAACTTCAAGTTAGCCTGTAGTCTGCTTTTTTTTGTTTGCTAGTGTCTTCTTCTCATGTAAGATTGGCAACCATTAAGGAGTAATTATTCCTATTTCTTTTGCACTTACTATGTTGCCATCTTGATTTGGCCTTTCAATGTTACAATTAAAAAGCAGCTGTAACAATTATAATACTAATAGAAGATAGAATATTCAAGCAATTCTCTTGCAAATATCTGGTTCACTAACCAGAAACCATACCAAACCAAATCTGAGAAATTAATCATACACTGATACTCACAACAAAAGAATATGAAACAAATACATCTTCGTCATTATCTTAGTTCTAGTATAAATACTGCTCAAATGATACTCTGGATAGCCCAGCAGGTAGTAAATAAGACACACGAGATGGCAACAGACACATTTACCATCAAGTATATAAATGAAATACACATGCAATGAATATAAATATTGTAGAAAAAAAGAGAGCTGAAATCTGAAAAAAAGATCATATTTGTATGAAATTT
This sequence comes from Anabrus simplex, assembly GCF_040414725.1. Taxonomy (NCBI): domain Eukaryota; kingdom Metazoa; phylum Arthropoda; class Insecta; order Orthoptera; family Tettigoniidae; genus Anabrus; species Anabrus simplex. Next base: position 917,141,694 of record NC_090265.1, read on the forward strand.
AAACCAAAAAAGTCCTTCACTGCTTCTATATTTCTGAAGAACATTGTTTTGTACATATCTAATAATGAGTTTATTTTACAATGAGGCAGGTTTTTGTAAACAAGCTGTGATTTATGAGGAAGGAATAGGATGGGCAGCTAAGATGCATCAGGGATCAAAATGTGACTTCACTCACATCAGCTTGTAACTTTCAGTTTTAGATGACTGTTGATAATGCGATCATAGCCATCACTGACATCAGTCACCTTAACACTGTGATAAAATTAATGAAGTAAATAAATGAAAATGCACTGGGTTCATTAAAACATTACAAAATTCTACCACTTTATTTCCATAAAAGTAATAAACAGGCATTTCTGCCCTTATGTGAACACTGTCTTGTAGACAAGAGAAAACAAGACAAAAGTAGATTTCCTCACCAGAATCTGGCAGTGAATTAAAGTCGCCACATAACAGAAGTTGAATACTGCTAGTGTCAGGTTTGTGACCAGGTCGGAAACTGTGGCTTGCATCTTCCAGAATAGCACGTAATTCATTAGAAAGCATCATAGTCTGGATGAGCTTAACGTCGCAGAACTCTGGATCCCAGTGAATGTGAGCTGTGCATACCAGAATGGGCTGATGAACTTGAGACGGATCCGGCCCTGTAAAAACATTTGTTGTCAGTTTATATCAAGTTCTGTTTTCAATATATTATAAATGCAAGCCCAGACAAGAAATATTTCATGGACAATGTACTGCTTGCAAGCCATGTGCAGTAAAAACTCCTTAATGCACTCCCCCTTTTATTGCTATCCTGTTCATTATGTGCTTTGTATACAGTCTCTGAATGTTTCATACATGATTCTGCACAATGTTACCCTCTCGTAACATTTCCAAATCCTGCCTTTTCAGATTGGAAATGAGTAAAACTTCTATATAAATAGTGAAACCTGCAATGTTGAAAGCATGAATAAATAATTGCTGCGGCTGTACCTTGAGTGCATGAAAAAACTTTCACCCTCTATCCAAAAGTCAGCACCATTTGAGAGCGGTGTGTATTAAACACAGTTCAATGGCACTTTCCTTTCCATGAATGGAATTAAGCATCCAAAAGAGTCCATGTCGACAGAAGCTAGGAGATGTTAACATAGGGGATTTTGTATCAAGTGGCAATGATCTAGTGATGTAAGAAACTTGCAATGTTGATGAAATGGATGTGGATCTTGCTACTCTCAACTGTTCATGATGAAAGCGACAACAAAATTGAATCTGCAGAGGAAAATGTCCCAACAAAAAAAGAATCCCTCTGAGCAGTAAATATGCTTCAAAAATACATTAGAATGGCTCATAGTGGTGCATGAAGTGATACCAATAGTTACTTGAACTGATTCATAATAACAGTACACACACACAGAGCAACAACAACAAAAAAAAGAATATTTCATAAGAAATGAGATCATATTTGGATAACCACTGCAATACATTTCCTATAAAGTAGTTTAAAAATTGTTATCCCCATCTCCCTATAGTGCTGTCCTGCTTATTAGAAGTTTAGGCCACAATCCCTTGAGGAGCATATTAAACAGGTTTTACTGTACATATTAATCAATATATATAAGACCAACAATAAAAAATATATATCACAAATCCACCATGTTAAAAGTTAACTGTAAACAAAATTCTTAGGAAATGTTCATTCAAGTGTAATGCAAAGAATGATAATTCAATGCTCTAAAGAAATTTCAAGATAGAAGATGGCAGTCGGCTCCATTCCAGAATATAACTTGGTATAATGAGGAAGTAAACTCTCATACAACTAAAAGCAGGACCTAGTGCTTAGCTGAGATGTCTACACCTAACATGTATGCTGCTGCTGCTGCTGGTGTTTCTAACATTCATACAGCCAAACAGCTTGTCATGGCTTGTAGGTAAGACTATGCATTTAATATCAATCAGATTCTTTCTGTAACTCACCCATATCATCTGTACCAGCAACACATTTATTATTCAAAATTAATTACACTTTTTCTATCAGCAAAGTCCTGTGCCAGTCTCTTTATAGAGGAACTCCAAAGAGATTTTCACTCCTAAGAATGACCATCAACTCCAAGCGAAAGATGGATTGATAACTTTTCTCCCAGATCATTATGCTATGGATGAATTTTGATTAACCTTTCACAAAGAGCATTACTAAATAACTTTAAAAATTCATTCAAGGTCTCATAAGCCCTGAAGACAACAACATGCCATAGATATCAGCCATGAAAGCCTACAACAGTACATAACTCCTGAATCATAAATTTGACACATTTTCAATACCACTATCACTTTCATGAATGTTGATCATTCCACACAGATGACAAAATTAAATGTTTCTGTCTGGTTCTCCAACTTTACCATTTTACTCACTCTACCCAGCTTTTCCTACTGATAACTCCCCTTATTCACACCCTCCACAACATTATATCATATGCTGGAATAGCCGACTTATCTGAAACTACAATAAAACCTCAATAAGATCCTCCAGTTTATTACGTTATTCCAGATCAGACACACTTTTTTTGCCTAGTCCCCAGGCATTACCCATAAGTGTTAACTTATTCTGAGCAATAGAATGACAGAATGTAAAGAACTGAAGTTCATAGTAGCTCTTTTTATTAATCTGGTAATACACACGTTGCTTGTAATTAGGTTTATCCATCCAAGTTTAGTATGATGTACAGCAGGCCACTTCACACCTGCACCAGGCAACATGGACAGCTGAGGCATAGTGTCAAAATTCAAACATTGCAAGTTTAATTTCTGTCCAGGACATATATATTTTTATTAGTGCATTTTAAAGATACATTTTGCCATTCATCTCATAGATGCTGTTGCTAGTTAAATTGCTTATATTTAGAGGTGTTAGAAAATGTTTTTATTATTTTAAAGATTTCTTGATTTAAAAATTCAAAAGGTATGTAGGTGGTGCTTTGTGAGTTTTTAACTTACAGTTTGGAAAGCAATCAGGTTTGTACAATAAATGCAATTAAAAAATAAGAGATTAATGAATCATAAAGTAAAAACAAAACAGCAGGTAAACTGTTAAACATGCCCATAGAAGGATGAGAAAACACTTAGATCACATTTTTAGTTTTACATTCACCTTCATACACCATCTCAAAACACAGTTTGATGATGATGATGATGATGATGCTTGTTGTTTAAAGGGGCCTAACATCTAGGTCATCGGCCCCTAATGGTACGAAATGAGACGAAATGTAATTACAATTTATAACTCCAAAATCCTCCACTGACCAGAATTCAAAACATGAGGACGAAGAATGAATGGATGGATATGAATTTAAGGGACACTGGGACTGAATTTTTCCAAATTCTATATAAACTGAGGTACAGCTTTGAAATTTTGTATGCTTATGAATAGTCATAACATAAACCACTGTGGTAAATTTGAGCATTGCAAGTTGATTAGTTCTTGAGATATTAATTATTTTATACATTTTCATGTGCAAATTATTCAATATTTATAAAGGTCTGCCGCATTAAACCAATCAAGATAGTGTAACTTTTAGGTAATATTCTATTGCATTAATACAATTGGAAGAAACTTACGGATTCTTTTTTGAATTGCATTAATGAGTATGAAGAAATAAATTTTTTTCATATCCAAGTTTTTAATCTACAAAAAATCTTCAATTTTTTAAGTTTGAAATTTTTTTGCAGCCAGACCAAAAGTGCAATCCAAAAATCGATCCGCAGGTTTATAGTCAATGCAATGAAGATAATACATGCAAATTTTGAAAGCAATATCATAAGATTTATGATGCGTGTAACATTTTGAATGCCTGAAAAAGTGAAACAGAGAAAAAAGCAATTTTTTAAAATAATGGACAATGCTCATAACCTGTATTGTCAGCTGAGAATCTCAAAGAAATTTCTTGTTTTCTCCTACTTTTGGATTTTGGCTTATGCCACCGAGAACTTACTGTATGCATTTCACCACAGAACACCACCAAACAATAGTAGAAAATACTCGCATACCTCAACACAATCAAACTGGAAAACAACTTGTTTGTAAACAAACAGGATTTGCACATGGTATGTACGGAAATAGTCATAAATAATGTTGAAACTAATAAATATTTCTTTAATAAGTAATCACTGTCTTTGAAAATAGGCATAAAAATTTACTCAATATATTATGCAAGGCCACACCACCACCTGTAATTTACATTCAGATTTTTCAAACTTTTGTAGTTCTTATATAGTTTACGTAGTAAAAGTGCCTACTTCCTCCACTAGAAAGCAGCAAAATGCAGACCGACAGATGTAGGAGGCCTTTTTGAATTATTCTTATGAAATGAAATCGTGAAATCTGCTTGAATACACCACTAATGTGTGCTGATCGTGAATCGAACGAAAGTGGGCGTTTAAAGGACTGCATGCCAGGCATTTAAAAGCTACGCTAGAGCTTTAAAAATGGAGGAATTTGGATGAAAACACTGCTATCTGATCCGCAGGGGTTAGGGGTGTATTAATATGGAAAAAGCCGAAAATCAATATTTTACATATATTTCGCCAAAATTTCAGTCCCAGTGTCCCTTAAAACAATTAGTGGTTCCGACCCGCAATGCCCCACATTCGTAGAAATTAACATTAAACAATAGTATTACTGACCAAAGGACTGCTTCTAAAGCACAATCCTGAATCGATGATGCTTGTAGTCTAAAAGTGGTCCAAAATCCAAGTCATCATCCCCTCATAATGGTACTTATTGCTAGGAAAGCAGAACCATGTTTTTTTTTGTTTTTTTGCTAGGGGCTTTACGTCGCACCGACGCAGATAGGTCTTATGGCGACGAAGGGATAGGAAAAGCCTAGGAGTTGGAAGGAAGCGGCCGTGGCCTTAATTAAGGTACAGCCCCAGCATTTGCCTGGTGTGAAAATGGGAAACCACGGAAAACCATCTTCAGGGCTGCCGATAGTGGGATTCGAACCTACTATCTCCCGGATGCAAGCTCACAGCCGCGCGCCTCTACGCGCACGGCCAACTTGCCCGCAGAACCATGTTATTTGATATGTTGCGGTATTAATAAAAAAACGTAGACTTGTGGTATTCCACACATTATGGTACTACTGCGCACATGTAACAAAGACCTATGGTGTTTCTCATATTGCGGCGCCATTTACAGGCAACACATACGTGTGGTGTTCATCAAATAATTGTACTAACCACAGGGACTTGTACTATCCCATGGAATTCCTCACCTAGTGGGTATTATCATAGGCAAGGCAGAACCATGGTGTCGCTCACATAGTGGTACTAATCACAGGTACTGTAAAAGCCGAAAGCACACTCTGTCACTACTAATCACAAAGCTATTATATACCTAACACAGTGGTACTACATGCAGGTAAAAGTGACCCATGGTGTTCCCCGCATGGTGGTACTAAATACAAGTAGTCTCATGGTTCTAATTCGATCATCCCTTGGTCGCCCCTTTTAGTCGCCTCTTACAGCAGGCAGAGGATACCGTGGGTGTATTCTTCGTCTGCGTCCCCCACCCACAGCGGGTCTTGTGTTTGGTCCGCGAGAGCTATTTTATTTCGCTCAAGTCCGCCGGCAAGCCAGTTAGGACCCCCTTATCCGCCACCTGGGACGTGCCATGTGGAAGTATCACCTCTTCCCCTGCTACACCAACGTAGTAGGTTCGAAAACACATTTTAAATGAATACCAGTTACCCTTTTTTCAGTTTCTTCTAAATACTACAGTGAAATCCTTGAAAATAGTTGGTCAGTGTCTATGCAGTCTCATTGTGCACGTCTTAATCCCATGAGGATTTCTGGAACATTCACATAATCTCCTTGACGAAGTTGGTTCTTGGTGGTAGTCTGAAAAATGTTGAGACTCCATCCTCTTAAGAAATGAGGCATTCTTCTTAAACTAAAATGGTTCTTAGATGCATTTAATTACAAAAGCTAAAGAAGCTTAAAAGGTTCCACTTAATGAATAGAAGGAACCTTTTTAGCTTCTGTAGCTTTTTAAATTGTAATTGTCTTTCAATATGGATCATCATGAAAATCAAACATTCACATAATCCGCTTGACGAAGATGCTCTTTGATGGTAGTCAGATAAATGCTGTGAGCCTCTGAAAAATGTTGAGATTCCATCCTCATCAGAAATGGGGCATTCTTCTTAAACTAGAGTGGTTCTTAGGTGCATTTAATTAAAAAACCTAAAGAAGCCAGAAAGATTCCACTTAATGAATAGATAGAACCTTTATAGCTTCTTTAGCTTTTATAATATTGTCTTTCAATATAGAACATCATTGCTTACGATCTTCAGTTCATGTTGAGGATCAAACAATGGCCTGATGACTTCTTGGCCAGATTCAGGGTCCTTAAGGTCCTGAATTTTACTAGAGCTGATTGGGTAACACACGTAAGCTTGGATTAGATCATTACCTCCATCTTTTGAGGAAACTGTTCCAAGTTCTGGTAGATCGTCCGGTTGAATACTCCATCATCGCCTAATAGCTTGAGCTTTATCTAAAGGTCATTTAGCTTGTAACTACAAGCAGTGTATGTTTCCATTGTCGGCGCCTATCTTATGAACTTGCTTTTCTTGAAGGGATCTACACAACCAACAATTCAGGTACTCACTGGGAAGCTAGATGTAGAATGGATTAGTACACTGAGAAGAAGGAATTCCCCCCCCCCCCGCTGGTCCCATTGTACTGGCTGACACACTGCCATTAAATAAAATACATTTTCTTGAAATTCTCCATCATCTTTCTACCAGTTTAATTTTTTTCTTCAAGAACCTTCTTTACTTAATTTGAGAGGAATTCCCCCAACTAACTAGCTACACATTCAAATGCAATACCTCACCTGACCAAGAGCGTTATTTCCCGCTACATTCAAATATGCCAACACAACTTATCGACAAGTCTTACGCACAAAGTTTCTTAATGTACAATCAGTTGTAGTTTTTTAAAGTGTATTTATGATAATAGCAGCACATTTGTCCTATATAGACACCTTGACTGTTTCCCCTCAACATCAATAGTTATGCTTCTTAAGACTTTTAAGAGAAACAATGCTAAACATCAAAATAGGCCTAGTATGTTTTAAAGACAATGAGTGAAAAACAGTTTATACAGTATCATTCTATGTGATCTAGTTTATTCCTCAAAGTATATCTTTTCACATTTTTTTTATTTCTTCCAGTTTTGTACATAGCTAAAGATGCCCTAGATCAAGAAACATGCCCTACTTGACACACAACTGTTTATTCCTTTAATAAGTGAATGCTGTTTAGTATTGAAAAGGTAGACTTTTCTATAAACAATCTATATATATATATAAAATAGCTTGTCCTGACTGACTGACTGACTGACTGACTGATTCATCATCGCCGAGCCAAAACTACTGGACATAATAAAATGAAATTTTGGGGATACATTCATACTAAGATGTAGGTGCTCGCTAAGAGAGGATTTTTGGATATTCCGTTGCTAAGGGGGTGAAAAGGGGGGTGAAATTTTAAAATGAGTGTATCTATATCTCAAAACTTTAAAAGCTTAGAAATGTAAAAATTGGTATTTAGAATCTTCTTTGAAAATAAGGAAACACGTATTTTTTTGTTTTCAGAAAATCCCAATAGGACGGGTGAAAAAGGGGTTGAAGGCCTTTAATCAGGATACCGGTACTTATATCTCAGAAACTGAAGATATTACAGACTTGAAAATTGGTACTTTTGATCTCTTTTAAAAATAAAGAAACACGTATTTTTTTGTTTTTGGGAAATCCAATTAATGGGAGGGTGAAAAGGGGGGTGAATTTTTAAAATGAGTGCATCTATATCTCAAAACGTCTAAAGTTTACAGATGTAAAAATTGGTGTTTAGAATCTTCATTAAAAATAAAGAAACACGTATTTTTTTGTTTTCGGAAAATCCCAATAGGAGAGGTGAAAAGGGGTGAAAAATGGGTTGAATGCCTTTAATGTGGATACTTATATCTCATAAACTGCAGATATTACAGATCTCAAAATTGGCACTTATGACCTCTTTTAAAAATAAAGAAACACGCATTTTTTTTGGGAAATCCAATTAATGGAAGGGTGGAAAAGGGGTGAATTTTTAAAATGAGTGCAACTATATCTCAAAACGTTAGTTTACAGATGTAAAAATGGTATTTAGAATCTCCCTTAAAAATAAAGAAACACGTATATTTTGTTTTCGGAAAATCCCAATAGGAGGGGTGAAAAGGTGTGAGAAATGGGTTGAATGACTTTAATGAGGATACTCATATCTCAGAAACTGAAGACATTACAGACCTGAAAATTGGTGTTTGAGATCTCCTTTAAAAATAGAGAAACACGTATTATTTGTTTCTGGAAAATCCAATTAATGGGGGGGGGGGGGGAGTGAAAAGGTGAATATTTTAAAAATGAGTGCATTTATCTCAAAACATTTAAAGTTTATAGATGTAAAAACTGGTATTTAGAATCTCCTTTAAAAATAAAGAAACAATTATTTTTTGTTTTCGGAAAATTCCAATAGGAAGGGTGGAAAAGGGTGAAAATGGGTTAGATGCCTTTAATGAGGCTACTTATATATCAGAAACGGAAGATATTACAGACCTGAAAATTGGTGTTTGGGATCTCCTTTAAAAATAAAGAAACGTGTATTTTTTGTTTCGGGAAAATCCAATTAATGTGGGGGGATTAAAAGGGGGGTGAATTTTTAAAATGAGTGTATCTATATCTCAAAACTTTTAAAGTTTATAGACGTAAAATTTGGTATTTAGAATCTCCTTTAAAAATAAAGAAACAAGTATTTCTTGTTTTCGGAAAATCCCAATGGGAAGAGTGGAAAAGAGGGAAAAAGGGGTTGAATGCCTTTAATGAGGTTACTTATATTTCAGAATCTGAGGATATTACAGACCTGAAAATTGGTATTTGGGATCTACTTTAAAAATAAAGAAGCAGGTATTTTTCGTTTATGGAAAATCCAAATAATGGGGGGTGAAAAGGGGGGTGAATTTTTAAAATGAGCGTGTCTACATCTTAAATCTTAAAACTTTAAAAGTTTACAGATGTACAAATTGGTATTTAGAATCTCCTTTAAAAATGAAGGAACACAAATTTTTTTGTTTTCTGTAAATCTCAATAGGAGGGATGTAAAAGGATGAATAATGGGTTGAATGCCTTTAAGTAGGATACATATATCTCAGAAAATGAGGATATTACAGAACTGAAAATTTGTATATGGGATCTCCTTTAAAAATAAAGAGACACGTATTTTTTGTTTTTGGAAAATTCAATTAATGGCGGTTAAACAGGAGTGACAAATTTGGGTGAATTTTTCGAAAGACAATATCTACAGAATATCTGAGAAACGTAAAATGTTACAGACATAAAAAGTGGGTATTTGGAATTTCCTGTAAATGTAATGAAACATAGGGGATTTGTTTTTGGAAACTCCCCTTAAGGGGAAATAAAAAGGGGTGAAATTTTAAAATGAGAATTTCTACGGTATATCTCAAAAAACTTAACATGTTACAGAAAGGAAAAATGGTATTTTCTATCTCTATTAAAAATAAAGAACTTATGTACACTCAAAGTTGAAGGCCCACACTGTCAAACAGTGCCATAAATTTCACAATCGAAAATTTGGGGGCTTGTAGCATAATGGTCATCGCGGTAGTCGTGAAATTGAAAGCTATGAGTTTCGAATGCAGTCAGTTTATTTTACTGTAAGAAAATAATAATAATGATAATAATAATAATAATAATAATAGTTTACGAAAATACCACTTGGGCGGAAGGGGGGGGGGGAGTGACTGAAAATGGTGTTGATTTCTTTTAATTAGGCTACTGATATCTCAAAAATGAAGATGTTACAGACGTGAAATTTGATATTTTGAATCTGCTTTAAAAGTAAAGAAACACGTATTTTCGGAAAATCCAATGAAGTGGGGGGGAGGGGGAGTGAAAGAATTGAAAAATTAATTGACTTAATTGTATGAGAATACATACATCTAATAAAAGTAAAGTTGTTACAGACGTGAAAATTGGTAGTTGGATTTCCTCTAAAAACAAAGAAAAACGCGTTTGGAGGGGGGACCATCTTGCGGGGCGGGAGTGAAAAAGAGTTGAATTCCTTTCACGAGGACACATAAATCAAAAACTGAAGAAGTTAGAGTCGTGATAATTGCTATTTAGAAGATCCTTTAGTATTAAAGAAAAAAGTGATTTTTTTGCCGGAAAATTCCCTTCTGGGGGGGGGGGGAATGAGTGTGAAAGGAAGTGAAAAAAAAGTGAATTATTTTTATGGGGATACTTATATCTCAAAACTGAATGTAACAGACGTGAACATTTGTGTTTGGAATCTCCTTTAAACATAAAGAAACACGCCTTCTTTTAAGTTTTTTTGGGGGGGGGGGGAGGAGGTAAATAAACTTAACGGCGGTGGGGTGTAAAAGGAGGTGAGGCCAATTGATTTTACTGTTCATAATGTACTTATAAGGAGCCTCCGTTGCTCAGGTGGCAGCGCGCCGGCCTCTCACAACTCGGTTCCGTGGTTCAAATCCCGGTCACTCCACGTGACATTCGTGCTGGACAAAACGGAGGCGAGACAGATTTTCTCCGAATACTCAAGTTTTTCCTGTCATCATTCATTCCAGCACACTGTCCAATATCATTTCATTTCATTTGTCATTCATCGATCATTGCCCCAGAGGAGTGCTTCGGCAGCCGGCACAATTCCTATTGTCGCCGCTAGATGGGGCTTTATTCATTCCATTCATGACCCAGTCAAATGACTGGAAACAGGCTATAGATTTTCGATGTACTTATTCTGATCATAAACCGATCATTTTCAATCTTTCCTGGGTTCGATTTCAACAGCCATCTTTTCCTTCGGAGAACGTTCTTAGATTACAGTAGACTCTCCTGGCATATAAATAAAAATTTAAACACATTTGAAATAAACGATGGGAATGAGATTGACCGTCAAATTGTTCATCTCTATAATAAGGTCAATAATGCACGGAAGTATGTCATTCGTATCGCCAGAAATCCCGCACACTTGCCTACGCGCGACAATGGTGCTGGTCACATTGTCAACAATGACAATGGCAGCATGTAATTTACCGCCAAGTAGTGGTCTTGCATCTTGCTGCCGGGTCGAGAACATATAATAATAATAATAATAATAATAATAATAATAATAATAATAATAATAATAATAATAATAATAATAATATTCTGGACCGTCGTCAAATTGTGCGGATCGCGCTGGAAACGGGTCCTGGCCAGGTAATGACTACGAATACAGTCCGGCCGCGGGTTCAACACCGCCAAGGCACCCAAGACGGCACCACGCCGGATCTCCTTCAGGTTTTGATCCATACTAAAAATGCTTATAGGAAAAGATGGCAAAGATTTAGGGACCCAACTGACCGCGTGGAATACCTGGACCTAGCTCGGGAAGTACGAAATCGATTGCTGGAAAGAGAGATTGAAAAATGTGAGGAACTATGCCGTAATCTCTCAGAAAACGAGTCAGATCGCGAATTTTGGCGGATTCTGTCAGAAAACGAGTCAGATCGCGAATTTCGGAGGATTATATACAAAACGTTAAGCATTCAATTATAAATTTCAGTATAATACCGTAGCGAAGCACGGGTATCTTGCTAGTTATGATATAAAGAAAACCTTGATGGGGGTAGATTTTGGTACAGCAAAGACGTTGGAAGAGGTTGCTCAGTACTCGGGAAAATAAGAGTAAAAGGTTCTGCCCTAAGTTAAGGACAGATATCAATTTCGTGTAGAATCCAGTGTAGAGCAGATGGCTATGAAAGGCATTTGTCTTGCCCATCAGGAGCAACCTGCTCAGTAACAAACATCAGGATCGAGCAACAAGTCAGCATGTCAATATCTGTAGCGAACTATATGGATCTGTTTGTTGAGCGGAATGTTAATAAAGCTATGGCATCCTCTGCAAGTGATACACAATAGCCTTGTCTGACTACCATAGCAAGGGCTATGAGTCAATGGGCAGAACTGACTAAACTGAGCCTGAACACTACAACTTCGTATTGCTTCATCGAACATCATAACCCTGATTGGGTACAGTCGAGAATTGGCAGATCTGTTGAGGTGTCATAAGGCAGATTCTACCTCCTTACAAGAAATGACTGGGCGAGTTGGCCGTACGGTTAGGGGCGCGCATTTGTGAGCTTGCATCTGGGAGATAGTGGGTTCGAATCCCACTGTCAGCAGCCCTGAAGATGGTTTTCCATGGTTTCCCATTTTCACACCAGGCAAATGCTGCAGCTGTACCTTGCTTAAGGCCACGGCCACTTCCTTCCAACTCCTAGGCCTTTCCTATGCCATCATCACCATAAGACCTGTCTGTGTCGGTGCGACGTAAAGCCACTAGCAAAAAAATAAATATATATACAAGAAATGAAATAGAAGGGGCAGATGACTCATGACATCAGTGATGTATATAAGGTTATTAATAAAGGTACACCTAATAACAATGGCGTAGCAACTGTTGTAAATGCTGACGTTTGCAGCAATGTGCTATGATGGTTTAATGTACATAATCATAAACAGTGCAGTCCTCTACCTATGTACATTCTTGGCATATACATACAGGTATGTGACAATGAAGAGAAAGAAAATTTAGGAATGGAACTGCATGATCAAATATCAGCATGCTCATCAGAAGACTTCCTTATTCTCTGTGGTGATAAAAATGGATACGTTGGAAGTGTGCAAGAGGCCCACTGCCAAGGGGGCAATAGGTCTGGTACATGAAATGATGATGGCTGGCAATAATGTTCTTGTCATCATTAACAAATGTTTCCAAAAATGCACCAGACACATTACTACAGCTGGGACATACAGGACTGCAGAAAGATAAGAAGTTACTTGCAGTGCAAAACAGTGGACTATGCATCATACATAGACATGTGATTCAGGGCTGTGCAATCCTTTGGCGATGCGACAGCAATGCAGGTGGACATTATGCAGTTGATGGTGCAACCTAGCAAGAGAAAAGGTAATAATGCTTAATGCATCTCCAAGTAAATTAGAAGATGCATTTGTACAACATTTCTATATCCCTTTCAGACCTGAAAGAAAACTGGAGGTGTGAATTTTTGTTTGTACGTCAAGAACTGACTGAAATGCTCCTCAATACACATATTAATAGTTTATTTTACAAAATAAAAAGTAACATCCGAAAAACAGGACCCACACAATTGTGCGTATCAAAATTCAAAACCTCGTTGTATCACGTACGATGGTGTAGCTTCAAAATTTACGTTCACTAACCAATGTACACACTTCATTGAATATATTCCGGTATTCAGTAAAGCTTCTAGATTAATATAAACGCAGTAAATAAATACTTACTTTCGGCACTACTGCTTCCTGCCATCTCGCCGATCAACTGTGCTTTTTAAACTCTTCTTCCTTCGCCCTGGCGGTCAAGCGCATACTAAAATCAATTGAAATACACGCCACGTGTCCTGCACAATCACTGCAGTCCGGTGTAGCGCCGAAAAAACATCAAATACGGTCAGGGATAACTAAAATACGAACCCGCACAATTGTGCGTACTCGGTCTGAAAGGGATATGAATGGAAAAAAACATTCATTGTAAGGGGTGTCATATAGTACTTACGGGGGCTAAGCATAAATGGTTACAAGATCATTGTACTAAAAAAAAAACATAAGGGCCGATTACCTTCGATGTTAGGTCCCTTAGAACAACAAGCATCATCAAAAACTCATAAAGCAGGGGTTGCATCAGGAAGTAAAGAAACAGGAGTATAAGCAAGCTCAAGTTTAACATCGCTAACTCCATCAGAGTTCTCTCAACATTTGTGTAAAAGAACAACATACTAATTCACAAGGTAGATAATCTGCATTTCAAACAATGTTTACCAGCATACACAAAACAGGATGTTCCTTGTCAAACTACATTATGAAACTATTATCTACCAAAATGCTTTGAAAAAATTAATCTCCACCACTACATGGAAAAAGGGGCTGCCTGGCCGAGGCGGTAAAGGCGTGCTCGGTTCGCCCGGAAGGACGTGGGTTCGAATCCCCATCAGGAAGTCGTAAAATTTAAGAAACCAGGTTTCCACTTCCGGAGGTGCATATGGCCCTGACGTTCACTCAGCCTACACCAAAAATGAGTACCAGGTTAATTCCTGGGGGCAAAGGCGGCCGGGCGTAGAGCTAACCACTCTACCCCATCACGTGCCGAGGTTAACAATGGTGGAAGCCTTTACCTTCCACTCCTCCGAGGGCCTTCATGGCCTGTATGGAGGTGACTTTGCTTTTTACTACATGGAAAAGCATAGAAGCATGGATATGTTTCTTCCTGTCCTAGTATACATAGTGATGTACACTGGTTGCCATGGTTACCATGGTGCCTAAAAATAGTCTATGCATAACTGTCTGCTAATTCTAGATATACCCCCAGCCCTAAAACATATCCATGCTAAAATGTTGTACCAACACGAAGACAAAATGTACGTCAAAATATGATGAGGGTTTCCATAGATGAATGTGCAGATGTCACTGGTGAATATGTAACAAACGTCACTGCAGGAATACTTTCCACCAGATAAACATATAGAAAAGCTTAAGTTCTGCAGTTCTTCCAAAGCGAACCATGTAAGCATCACAAAAAAATTTCAAAGCAGCACATTCCTATTACGGTCAGATGGTATAAAGGAAGACTGGTACCTCTTTTCATCACTGATGCTGCGAATTACATAATGAAGACAAGCAAGGAACGTCAGACACCCTATCCTAACCTGTTCTACTTGACCTGTCCGGTGGATGCACTCCATTGTGTAGCCAAGATAATTTGCAATCATACAGTTTTATAGTAAAAAAGAAAAAGGTGTTCTTGAAGGCTCCAAGCAGGAAATTAAACTGTAACGAAATGGCATCTAATATACCTTTACCTCCTTACCTCATCACAACTTGATGGGGCAGTTCACTAAAAATCACTATTCATTATACTGAGCATTATACTTTTTTTTTTAACTACATGTTTGAAGTGAAATACAGCTCTGCAATAAAAGCTGCTCATTCACTTGTTTCAAGCAAATTGCACAAAAAATTTACTGTTCATTCAGAATAACTTTTCAGATACTGTGTACCCAACACAACTGCGAGTTACAAAGGACAGATATTGAAATGCCTGAAGCCATAAAACTTGTACAAGAACTGCCCAAGAATACTGGTGGAACACCAGCTGGGCCAGTTATTGAAAAAGTGGAAGAGAAAATTAAAATCATCCTTGAAAAATCCTGGATATTCTAAACTGATAAACTTCAAAAATATTTTGCAAGGAAGTCATAAAATAACATCTACATCTGAACATTATCTGAAGCATTTCCTGTTTGCTGCCATGACTGCATGTGATGTGGAGAAAAGTTTCCTGCAAGTTTCACTTTCAAAACATTTTTAAAAAATATTTGTTATTCGTTGTAATAGGTTTGATGAACGATTAGAACATGATAGTGTGAACTAAAGGTAACATTAAAGCATTATATATATATAATTTTTTGATTGTTTCTCAACAAGGTTTACATTGTAACTCTAGATATAAAGAACCACTGATAAATAAAATTTAGCCTAAATGTGCAAACATCTTATCGGTTTCAAATCACTGTTGATGCCATGCTGTAATGAGCTGTTTACCCAACCAAGTGACAATTGTTTACATTTACATGACACTCACACCTGCTGCTGCTCCACTGATCATTTATACCTACAGCATGCACACATTGCAAGCAAAGTCCAGAATATCTCAGTTCTTCTAAACAAAACTGACAGTGGTGATCACAGGAACCAGATATACTTCATTCTCATGCAGCATTGCAACTTCATAGCTGTAAACGATCTAAAGGTCATACCAACAGAATGTCCAGCTCCAAAACACAAGCTACTAATAGATATGTATATCACAAAACTATCAAATAAAAGTAACCATACAATTGTCCTTGAACACATCAAATGCTGGAAGCTACAGGACCATAAGCCAGCTCTCATCAGCAATATCAAACATCCCCGCTAGTCATCCTAAGCTCTACTGATGTCACAGGGACAGCCCTCCATGATTCTGCTATCAATGCCACCAAGGTGATCCCAGGTAATTCAAAACCCTTATTGGGCCAGCTAGTCATAATGAAAGAACTTTCATCTTTATTACTGCAAAGGCAGGCTGACACAGAACAGACAAGCAGGCATGGTAATGGACATAGTAAGTCCAGGAGAAAGTACAGGAGATGAAGACCGACTACAAGAAGTGCCACAATAACAAAACAAATGAGACATGCAGCAAATTAAGTCACTACTGAGGCCAAAGCTGAACATTATCTATATGCAGAGCTAGACAAGAATATGCAGGTGAGAAAAGTATCTACTGTTTATCAAAGGCAGGGGATAAATCATCATATGTATAAAAGACAAAGAAGAGCATCAAATACAGAGCAGAAATTAGATCCTGAAAATGAGACACCAGTACTACAAAGAATTTCAAATGAGGAATTTCTACATCCACCAATCCACAGAGTTTACAGTAAGTTGCCTCAGTTTCATCAAAGTAGCCCATTCTACCAGAAATATGAAGCTAGCCCTGATATAATCTGACAGCAAATGTTTGAATGCAGAAATACCTTCCTTGATACTGCAGTGAATGGCTGGCTAACTTCTTCAGTGCCATGGTGTACAAAGATCATGCCCTGCTGACTGGGCAACAAGTATAACAGTGCCAAACCTTAAGAACACAAGTGACCTGGCAGACTGTCCACCTATTGCGCCATGGGACAAGGATCTTTGAGCAGATTTTAGATCAGCTCTTGCAAGAGATCACCAAAATAGGCATCAACCAGTAATGTTTAGTAGGATCCAACCAATACTTTTGATGAAATCTTAACAGCAAATACTTTTCTGGAGAAACACCAAGAAAGCAGCCAGAATACCTGCTATTCCTCAACCTGGAGAAAGCATCTGATATTGTTGCACATCAGTTAATATCGTACACATTGCATGTCCATCGCATTCCAGAGTTGCTCACTGACTGGATCTGGATGCCTTATGAGGAGACTAGTGGCAGAGCGAGGTATGCTGCTGGCCTCTCTGGGAGCTTCCCGGTGAGAGTTTTTTTTGCTAGTTGCTTTACGTCGCACTGACACAGACAGGTCCTATGGCGACGATGGGACAGGAAAGGGCTAGGAGTGGGAAGGAAGCGGCCGTGGCATTTGCCTGGTGTGAAAATGGGAAACCACGGAAAACCATTTTCAGGGCCCTGTGAGAGTTAAGAGTACATCAGGATCAATATTGTTGCATGCCAATGACAACCTAGTTACAGCCAAGAAAGAGGAACTGCAGTACTATATTCCAAAATAGAGTAGTTGCCTAAGAAAATTTGACCTGAGCCTAAATGTCAAGGAGACTGAACATTTGGAAACTTATCCTGGCACATTCACTGTCAAGGTATTTGAGATTCCACCAGCAGAGCCACGTTGGTATGGAAGAGGAAATGCATACAGCATGGTTTGGATGGGGAAGAGCCTCAGGAGTACTGTGTGATAAACAGAAGCACTTTTCTCTTTCATTTTTTGAAATAAAATAGTTTGTTCCAGTGCAAAAAATGACACTATTTTGGTAGGCATTTTGTGAAATAATGATACTGATGAATGTTTCTAGCAAATTTTCCAAATAGTATGGTGTAAGCATACCTAATTTTGTGACTAGGGGTTTTAAAGAGAAGTCGTATAATATATCCTAGTTATAATGTTTTAGAACAACCATAAAATTTAAACTGTTATGAAAACAATACTAGCTACTTAAAATTAAAGATATAAATCACTAATACTTCTAAATGAAGTCAGGTGGGTCTGCCCTGTAATATGAGTTCGTATATTTTATATTAATCACTTATTTCCACATAACAAACCAATCATGGTTTCAACATTATTAGCATGCCGATTTGTGTGTCAGTAGAAAGTATTTCAGTGTGTCCAGAAAATACCCTCTCGCTCTCCATGTTAGATGTTGGAAACTACAAGGTGATTTATATAAACCAGGTGGTTTTCAAAATGACCCCATTTTTGTCTGATAGCAGACAGAAGATGCAATTGCTTTCTAAATGTGAAGAAACTCTGGGAGATTCACTTACCGACATTTGCCAACAATATTATTTTAACCAGAATGGTTTGATTTTGGTCCATATTGACATATCTGTGCCTTTGCTGGTGGGACCTAGTGTTTACAGTGCACTATGTCTTCTGGTATGGGCTGGAGCAATATTTTTACTTTTACTTTCATTGATCTGTCTCAGCTTTATCCTTGGCTTTGACAAAATGAAAGTGACTGAGGTATGAGTGATGCTAGTAATGCCATTCCTTCTGCAGCCAGTCCCTGCTATGAATGTTGTGAAAATATTGCTCATAGGGTCAGTTGGTGCATGCATTTCAGTGGGCTTGGCAGACTGATATGTAATAGCAACTTCTGGCTCGGTGAGGAAAGCAACGGGAAACTACCTCACTCCTCATTTTCCTAGTACGCCTCTTCAGTGATGCCTAGGCCTTCATTGACAGCTGATGGCGGAACTGTTGAGGATCCAACCAGCCTTCCGGCTGAGGACTAAACATACATACATACACTGACATATCTAATGCAATAATAGTTGAATATTTTATTTATGGGTCCACCTTTTCAATACAAAGTTGTGCAATATGTCAAATTACATCTCGTTTTTGGGACTAGTTCCAACCTAACTGTAGGCAATCATCAGCCATAACACAAAACACACAATCACATCAAATAATGTACAGGCACAAAAAGTCCTTAAATGTGTGTAACCTTGGGAATAAAATTAAGACTAGTAACTCGAATGCCATGACACATTCATGACTGTCACAAGCTCAATGTTTTCTGTATCTTGACATTTAAAGTTTACGGTCCCTTCTTCTTCGCTGAAAAATCCATTACAGGGCACATCTACTTGGATATGCTGGAGAATTGGCTCATGCGACAGTTGGAGACTGATAGCATGAACTTCATCTACCAACAGGATGGTGCTCCACCTCATTTCCATGTTGATGTTTGTGACTTTCTGAACAGCAAACTTCCAGAAAGATGGATCGGTCATATCGAGAATGAAGATCACGCCCTCATCTCATAGTCTTCACACTCTCCTGACCTCAACCCTTGCGACTTCTTTGTATGGGGTTATGTGAAATGCGCAGTTTTTACGCCACCATTACCGGCTGATCTTACACAACTGCAGGCCTGCTTCATCAACGCCTTTGGTCAAACTGACAGCATCATGTTACGCCGGGTGTGGGACGAACTTGACTATAGAGTTGATGAGTGTAGAGTCACTCATTGAGCACATATCGAGCACTTGTAGGCTCATAAAGAAAGTTTGCGAGTTTTTCTGTCTGTCTATATAATTTTGTAATGTTACAGCTAGAGCTCGGATTTCCATGCACTATCAAATCTCAAAATATGCATGCAATCATGCCCTATAATATGGCAAAACATGCACAATAAACTGAAAAATATGCACTATCAAAATTCAGTTCTTTTGAAACTGTGTACAACAACTAATTAAGCACAGAAAATAATCTTTGTATGTCACAAGAAGTGACAGGTGCATACTTACATGAAGACATTTGGGAGAAAGTGAGGTCACACTGTACGTCTCTTGCATTTTCACCACAATGCGTCTTTTACAAGGTTGACAAATTAAAAATTTTTTCAACGGATTGATTTGTTCAACCTATCTCTAGCTGCCACAGTTACTTCTCCATGAAATGACTGCAGACACATTTGAATGTCCTCAATAACTGTTAACGATTGTCTGCTGCAATATCAGTGACGTGTGACGAGTGAAAATTCCAACTAGGAAACTCCACAACAACGGAAGAGCGTTTAGTGCAAAACCAAGTTTTGTAAGTCGCTATCTCATAACGCGGCATCACAGAAGTGCTATAGGCCTACAAGTTTTGTTTTGTACATCTAGCATAGGTGAAAAAATGAGCCATCAATGAATAATGCACAATTTACGGTTCAATTTATAGCAATGTATAACTGGAACACCTTATTCCTAAGAATTACAGAGATCGACGAGGGGACTTCTGGCTTATGTCAATATTTACTCGAGCAACAGATAAGAAAAAGCGTGGTTAATTGGATTATAGAACCTCTACCGTATGTACTAAACTTTGGTTGTCTGATACGATGCCAGAAATACATTCTTTCTGTCTCTTAGTAATAGACATACTGCATAACGTGGAAAATTGGTACCAAATTCTGGAAACCAACATTCATAAAAGGCACTATCATGCAAATTAACATTATATATGCACCAAAGTCAGAAGAAAATTCATATTATGCAATATAAACGTCCAAATATTTGCTATTAAATCAAAAAGCTTCAAAATATGCATTATGCATGAATTTTCTCCTTAGAAGGCCAAAAACATGCAAACATGCAGAGAAAAAGAATGTTTTTTTGAAATCGTTAAGCCACAAAACGAATATTTGCGAAGTTTGAGAACTGTAAACATCTCATTTAAAAACATGCATCTGCATGGGCGCCTACAAGGGGGGGGCACTTGCCACCCCCTAGAATTATAAAGATGTTGATGTTCAATTGTTTAATATCATACCAGATTATTTCATAAATTGAAATTACTGACAGTCATCTAGCGTATGTTATAACTGGAAGTTTCTGTAAACAATTTAATGTTGCTGACATTATATTGGTTTTTATATTCAAGAAAATTGTTAAATTGCCCCCCCCCCCCCGGAAAAGATCCTGCGGGCGCCCTTGTGCATCTGCATGGAAATCCAGGCTCTAGTTACAACAAATAATAAACAAACAGGAATTTTTTTAACCGCTCCAATAATTTGTGCGCACCCTGTATTATTATAACAATTGAACATCTATTTACTTTTAATTTTAACCAAGTCATTGAGATTGTCAAATACTTTTGCTGATGAAGAGAATGATATGTTCTCGAAACATGTATGATTAATTAACATATTTTAAGTAAATTTTTATTAGTGCTGACAAGATGGATTATCTCCTGTTTTTTCAGTTCAGTAAGATTATCACATCAAATGAGCTTCACTCTGATCAGCAGCTTCTTTGAGGACAGAGTTATCTCTAAGGATTTGTGGCCACTGAGATCACCGGATTTAACGACACCAGATTATTTCCTGCGGGGTTATCTCAGGGACAAAGGTATTAAAATTGACCATAAACATTTGAAAATTTGAAGACCAACATCATTACTGAAATCAAAGGAATAGATAAGGAAATGTTGCGGCAAACTGCCAGAAGCATGGAGCGATGGGTACAGCTGTGTCTACAAGAAGATGGAAGTCATTCCCAACATCAGCAACAGAGAAAATAAATGAAATGTTAGAGGGCATTCGACCAGTGCAGGTTAATGTAAATAAAAAATGTGTGTGAATAAATTAATTCCATCCCCTAGTCTAAGGAGTTTGGACAGCCAAAGTAGGGGACTGCCTGTAGGGGTGAAGTACAGTGGGGACTTCGAGGGCCCTGGGACCGCTACGGTAGCTGTGAAGGCCCTTCAGGAACTCTGAAAAGTGGTGGCAAAAGGGGCTCTGGTTAAGACGCAGCAGGTCGTTATGCTACTTAGGTTCCAGAATGGGTAAAGGAAAAAAGGAAAAAGTAAATAAATGCAATGTAAATTTTAATCTTATACCAGTTGTACAGTATCATTTGAAGTAATTCCACATAAAGTATATCAGTTGACTATATTTGTAAGTAGTACAGGAGATATTATTAGTAGAATTTTGTAAACAATATAAATTTACTAAGGATGAGCTGTGTGTTTAATAGAAAAAATTGTTAGCGTAAATTGTATAATATTGATTATAGGAAAATTTTGTTCTCTTGTTAATTTAATATTTAGTGCTTGACAATAATGTATTTTAGTGTACCATTTGCCACCGAGGTAGGCACCTCATTTGCAAATAAAGAGATTTTGATTTGATTTGATCAGCTGACAGTTAAGTGAATCTCCCACAGTTTCTTCATATTTGGAACATGATTACATGGGGTCATTTTGAAAACTTCCTGGTTTATATAAACCACCCTGTAAAATGCTTGCAAACACTTAGATGGAAATTCACTGTGGTCTTCTATCAAACCTCCAGAAACAACATTAATAATGTCTTAATTTTCCTCCTCTTCCACAAGTGCTTTTCCTGTATTTTGCAACACCATAAACCCTGGAAGAAACTCTTCTGGATATGCTGGAATGAACAGGTACTTTCTTCACACTCTCCACAAGAGCTGAGTTCACCACATTGCTGAATGTGTTCGGAAGATAGAAAAAGTGTGTTGGCAGGATCCTCTTTAATAATTCTTTTCAGCTTTTCTCTGCATTTTCTTGCAGATTCATAATTTTTCTCTCTTCTTTACTTTCTTCTAAAAGTTGATTCATGGCAACAGTTCTCCCTTCCCCTAAAAATAACTTCCAGTCTAAATCAAACCCTCCAAGTATAATGTCTAATTTAGGGGCGAGTTTGTGAGCAATTGGATAGTTTGAAACTTCTAGTACAGTTATAAACTGAGACAGAGGGCCAATGCTTCTTACCACAGGTAGCTTTATACAATAAAGCCTTCTGTTCATCACTGCTCAGATCCTTTAAATATTTCACAGTATCATCTAACACTTAACAGTATTCAACCAGGTTACAGAGATATTCTTGTATATAGACATCTTAATCAAGCCAGGAACTCCAGCGGGTTAATACAGGCATGGAGAAAAGTTTGACTGTATTTTTTTTCCATGAGTGTGTTTCTCTTGAAGAGATTTCAAATAACTGTTCTTGTGGTTCCAGGTAATTTTGGATACTTTCTTAGTCATGGGCTACTAAAGGACTTATTCAGTAGCCCAACCCTGTACGTAAACTAAGTTACCTGAAATTACGCCCTTCACAGTATATACATACACTTTGTCATATATGGAGCACTGTCTGAGAATATGTCAACATCATCACTGTAGACCACAACTGCTTTATTTATATCTTGACAACACTCTTGCGAATCAACGTTCTGCAAAATTATCACTGAAGCTATGTGTAACTTTAAAGGCAGGGCATCTATAGGAAGTACCTATATGGAACAGAATTATGAAAATGGCTTTTCCTTTCCAATTTGTAGTTTCATCACAGTGAATCATTAGTTTGCTATTTTTCACAGCTTCTTTGAATTCCTTTTCATATTTTGCCACAAAAAGTGGAATGTAACTTTGTGGCAAGTATTTGCCTGTGGAAGTTCACCAGCACCTGTAGAAAAAAAAGTATAGAAATTTGGGCAAAGATTTATTTACTATAGACCTACCAATACAGTCACATTTTACAACAATGAATTATCCATCTTACCTTTTATATACTTGTTTATCCACTCCCTCATACCAGGATTATCTAATTTCTCGAGGGGAATGTTGGCTTGCATAAATGCTTTTGTTGTGTCTATTATAAATTGCTCTCTATCTAGGATGACCAGATTTCTTTTTTGGCCAAAGGAGGACACTTACCCATATACCTGAAATATGTTTCAGAGTAAAGAATGGTTATGAAATTAAAATAAATTTATTGATGTAGTGTATTATTTCATTACATCATTTATTCAGACTCATAACAGAGAACAAAGTTACAGTGTGTTACATTCTATTATACTTTCCAGATGATGCTAATAATAAATGGAGTGGGGCACTTCAAAATATTCAAGAAATCACTACAAGTTTGCTGGAAATTATACTTGCCCATCATAATGGCTTTTAATTTTTTTACTTTTAAATGAGATGATAGTTTATTATACAAGTTATTCAGACTCTTAACAGAGGACAACGTGAAGTTAAAATTTACTCTACTTTTCAGATGATGCTATTTTCCTTAACAAATGGGGGGAACACTTAAACAAATTCAACAACTCATTATAAGTTTGCTGGAAATTATACTTGGTCATCATAAAGGCTTTTAGAGATTTTACTTTAAATGAGATTTTCCTATTGTCCAAATTCTGTTTACTTGGGAGAACAGATGCATTTCTACCTGGTAGGGAAAGGATGTACTAAATGGCTGATGAAAGATGCCTGACAATATGGTCCTTTGGTGAACAAAGATTTCTATCAACCATTTATCTACAGGATCACCAAAGCTATTCCACAGATTAATTTTTTCTGGTGTTACATATCTTGTTAAGCATGAAATTTTATCAAGCAACTCAATATCTATCGAAGAACCATTATCTGACTATAAATTCAACTTTCCTTTCAATCTCAGATCATATATGAACATGCTTCAAAGAAACCCTCTGGAGGATATGTAAGAAGTCTTTGAAGAGTCTAAACCACATCTAAATATTCAACACAGTTTTCTTTCAAGATGATTTCTTCTTGAGTAACTCAATTGCTGATGTTCAGCCATCCTCCACCTTCAATACAACACTATGAAATGCAGAAGCTTGTATATAAATGAAGTTTTTCCATAGAAAAAGGTGCAAATACTTCTGTAACAATAGCCTCACATTTAGTATCTGTGCAGGAAAATTTTGGCTCAAAACACATTTGAATTAGTTTTGAGGAGCAGACATTTCAAAGGAAACTTTTATATTCTAAATTGTACGATAGGCCCAAAACTCATTAAATGTTTTGTTATGCTGCTAGCATCGCCATACATCAGGGCCTCTCAAACACCCAAAATCTCACGCGTGCAAATCGAGGTGCATGAGCTCCATGCATTGTGCATCGTTTGCGCTCGGCTCGGACCAATGCTTCGACTTTGGGCTACTCGGCTCCGATTTGGAGCGCTACTGAGCAAGTGAGGAAGAGGGAGACAGAGAGAGCGAGCAAGACAGGCGTGGGGAAAGAGAGAGACAGCGCTATTGCTCCAAATCGAGGAGTGGGGGCTCTGCACTCTGGGCAACCAAGCGAAGTAGTCTTTTGCACCGTGCACAGTGCATGCACCAGGCGCACCCACTCTGAGAGGCCCTGCCGTATGTGATAGTGTAAGTTCCCCTACATGTGTCACATAGGACATTACTATCCAAATTTGCCTTTTTTTTTTTTTTTTTTTTTTTTTTTTTTTTTTTTTTTTTTTTTTTTTTTTTAATAAATGGATTTTTTTCCAGCTAGTCAAGTACTTTTCTGCCTAGAAATTGTTTTTTCTTGTGTAGCATATACAGAAAACTTAATACTGTTGATGGTTACAAATTACATGTAATGAGCATGCTTTGGTAGCTAACTGACCAGACTGATGTAACTGGAAGTCAGAAAAAAAAAAAGAATTCAAGATGTGCCAATCTCATTCTTCAACTTCATTGCAATGTGTAGGGTATCTTATTGTTATTTGAGGCTTAGAAACCTGTGTTTTTTTCTTCACTATTCCTTTTCTTATGCATTTCTGATTCCCTACAGCATTTACCACACAATATATTTTCATTCACACTTCATAAATATTACAGTATTTACACATAGAATTGTTCTTGCAACAGCAAATGCATAGACCCCCTTACTGTTGCATTCCTTGGCCCTCAAGAAAACTATTGTGACTTCGGTTTTCAGCATTTATACCACTTCACTGCCGGATGTATGCCAAAAAAGTTTGATTAGTAGAGTACTGCTGTACCATCACAATGAAAATAATGTCTATTGTAATTGATAACATATATTGATTTTTATTGATTACCAGAGTATCGGAAGTGTGTATTACTTTATCTTTCTGCAAATTTGTGTAGAGAAGATACAGAGCTACTAAGCAACTGAGAATGAAACTACAACAGTCAAGCTCTCAGAAGCATTTAAACATTTATTGGAGAGCATTTTTGATAATATTTTGCATTTTTGTAGCAGACAGGATATATTCTGCAGTTATTTGCTCTATTAATCATATTTTGTAATATTTTGCAGAGCTATTTTGCAAAAATACAGTATTTTAATTATCCAGAATGTCATGTATACCAGCTGTATACATAAGGTTTGGCCAGTTTTCGTGGTAAGGAAACACGTAATTTTCAAGGGAAATTCATTTTTTGTTTATTCAAAATATTGGCCATTGGCTTCTACACACTTCGCTCATCTTTCAACTAAGTTATGAATACCATGCCAGAAAAACTGCTTGTCTTTTGCGGCAAACCATTCGTTGAGCCATTTTCCGACTTCCTCGAAATTGCTGAACTGCTGCTCTGCGAGCACATGCCCTATTGATGCGAAAAGGTGATAGTCAGGTGACGCCTGATCAGGAGAGTATGGCGTGTGCAGAAGGATGTCCCATCCAAGCAATTTCAAGGTGGCTTTCACTGGTTTTGCTGTGAGAGACGGCGCATTGTCGTGTAAAAAAATCACTTTGCCATGTCTTCTGACCCATTCTAGTTTTCTTTCGATCAATGCGTGATTTAAATTAATCGCCTGTTGGCAATAGCGTTGTGCATCCACTGTTTCACCGGGCTTCAAGAGTTCATAATACACAATACCGCTCTGGTCCCACCAGACACAAAGCATGGTCTTCTCACCGAAGCAATATGACCCTGGTGTTGAAGGACCGGCTTCGTCAGGGTTTGCAAAATAAATCCATTTTTCATCACCCGTCACAGTTCGGTACAGAAATTATTTTCTTTCATGGCGTTGAAGCAGCATTTCACAAGTGACATTGCGATTTTCCATTTGCCGTTCATTCAAATTGTGGGACCCATTTACCGAGTTTACTGATCTTCCCCATTACTCATAAACATCTGCTGATTGTTTCTTGTGATACATATAATGCTTGTGCCAATTGCTGTTGAGTTTGAGTCCAGAAAACATGCTGTCTATCACATTGAAATCACCATGTTAAAATTGTCAAAACCATGTCTCACATGTTTCAATCGAGGGAGCATGTTCACCATATATTTCTACCAGCAAACAATGACTTTCACACAGCCTTTTTCTTTTGATTAAATAAGAAAAGCAATGCATGCTACAAATGTTCTTTTTTCAAGCACAAACGTCGACATGATCACTGGACACAACACAGACGCTAGCGGACTCAACTTGTGTGTCAGACGAACAAACTGATGTATGTGTCAAATTCATATGCTGTGTACTCTTCGCTGACACCATCTCTTAGTAAAACCAGAAAAGACTTATGCTTACACCTAGCATGCAAGAAAGAGGATAGGAACAATTTTTCAACTATCACAGTTACCAAAAAAATATGGCCCCTAGTGATGAACGTATGCTGGGCCACCTTATCACACTATGGTCCGTCCAGTGGTATTATATGGGATAGACTTGGTCAGTCACCAAACGAGTTGAGCGTCAAGCGCCCTCTTCTCACCACTGAGATGTGCATGTTACACTAGTTTCTCGAAGATTTCCTCTTGGATCACATAACCAATGATACAATCTGAGCGAAAATGGGAGTTGTTCCCAGCCCGAGGTGGTGGGGACATATCCTGAGAGTAATAAGAGGAACCGTCACTTACGATGCCTACAACTTGATTGTGAGAAAGCCCTCCCCCTCCAGAAAAGGCCAAGACAACGGCTGTAAGACACACTAGCCACCAACATGAAAGTCATTCAGTTAAAACCGAATGATGTGTATAATCGTATAAAATGCTTGTCAATCCGAAGAGCAGACCTTGCACCTGAGGGAAAACGCTAAGGCAAAGAAGAAGTTATTGCAGGTATTCCTTTTTACAAACAAGGATAACAGATACAATGCACCAATTACCATCTAATATGTCCCCTATTTGTTTGTATGTTGGGTACTGAGCCCAAAGGCTGGTTGGATCTTCCACAGCTCTGCCAAAAGGGGTCATAAATAGGCTAGGCATCACTTAAGGGGCATACTAGGAAAATGAGGAGTGAGGTAGTTTCCCGTTGCTTTCCTCACTGAACCAGAAGTTGCTATTACATATTTCGTATCAGTCTGCCAAGCCCACAGAAATGCATGCACCAACCAACCCTATGAGCGATATTTTCACACCATTCATAACAGGGACTGGCTGCATAAGGAATGGTATTATTAGCATCGCTAATACCTCAGTCACTTTCATACCATCAAAGCCAAGGATGAGACTGAGACAGGTCAATATATAACGCCATGGAAATAACACCAGCACAAAATATGAACATTTCACCACATACATTCTACTAGAAAGACACTCCAAGAAGAGAGCTGTTCTTGATCTGAAGAAGGCCTTTAAACTTGTGTCATGCCAACTCATTAGGTAAGTACTGAAGGAAAATGAATTCTTGGAGTTCCATGATAATCTGGTCATATGCTCTACTGGAGCATCATTAGCCAAGTGAGATTTCAGTCAGCATCTCTCAATGCCTTAGCAGTGTAGGTTAACATTCACCCACTCTAATTCATCAATTCATCTAATTCATTCATACTGTATATCACATGTGACCTGCAGCACAACCACCAATTGACCGTACCCTACGTGGATATCATCCTTGCAGTGACAAGGACAAACAGTGAAAAGTGCAGGACTATTGCAGACAAGTTTACCAGACATATTGAAACTGTACAGTGTCCTGTACAGCTCATTGACAGCATCTGCATCTTTCCATCCCGTTAAAATCACTTCAGAAATTGCGTTATTTGAAGCAAGCTGGGCAAAAGGAACGTCCCCAAGACTCGATCGGCGTGTGGTAAGAACTGGACCTGCAAAAGAGAGCCCAGCAAACAATGGAAAGGTGTGGCTGAAGCCAAGCCCCGCAAAAAAAGTGCTCTCAAGTGTAAGACAGAGTAGGGGGTAAGACGGGACACAACAAACAGTCTAATATGCCCAAAGGTGTGGTCTATTTTACAGGGTTCCACACTAACAGAAGAAACTTCCTGGTTTTCCTGCATGTTTCACGTGTGTCAACGTCGAATTTTGGAGCGCAAAATTATGTGATATTTTGATCCAGACATAGGAAAAATATGTCAGACACATCAATTAATAGAGGTGAATTTTCTGTGTATCCCAGACTGAAAATATGGAATACTTTATTCACGGGGTGAACTGAGGTCACCAGATGTTCAGCTGTAATGTATTGCTAACACATGTGAATACAGCGCATCTCCCAAGCTGAGAATTGCACCCAAAGTTAGCCCCTCTCTCAAAGGGACGCGAGTGCTTTAATTAATGGCGGAAGCTTGATTGCTTAAGAACTACCGATCGGATTGCGATCCCATTTGGCTCAAGTGAAAGAGGGGATCAAGGTCGACAATACTCAACCTTTAAATGTCTTGAACTCCAGTTTCTAACGGAGCTGGTTTCTTTAATTAAGCGTGAAGGAGTCTCTCACCCCAAGGACCAGCGAGTTGACAAAATAAGGCCTGTCCTGGCCCTCGCGGAGGATAGTTTATTGACCATGTACAAAGACGAAGTTAGTGTGCCCGTTGCAACCATAAACTTTATAACCAGCATTTTGTGAACTGTGTATTAGGAACTCGAAAAATAGCCAATCGAGCCTAGGCAAGTGTCCCAGTGCTGTGCGTAATCAATTCAGTAGGCCACGAGAAAATGTGTATAAATGAATACCATAACAAGAATTGGCTATAAACAATGCTGGCATAAATTAGTACCTGCTATAAGTAAATTAGTGGTATCCAATTCGGAGCAGTAACATTCGGCGGTAGAATAGCGACGACAAGGACAATCCGCTATTCGGAGGAAGGGTTTCTCAACCCTTATGAGTCACCCTACTCACTGTGTTAATGCATGCTGCCCCTTGATTAGAATGACCTGCCTCCATAAGGGAAACTCCTGTGTAAATTCTGCGTGTGTATCGTTGTAGACAAAGGGAATGTGTGACAAGTGCTGGAGCTGATACCAATTGGATTACTTCAAGATTTGTAGAAATTGAACGAGCCAATCAGGATGATGGACTGTCGCAGACCAGGTTCGAAGGCTGATAATCTCGTCTACAGCGCCGAGAGGATGGACGAGGAGAGCTCTATCATGGGTTTCCCGTGGAAAGAAAAACGACCACCAAACAGTAGTGCTAAGCAGTATCCAGTAAATAGCTGAACCCAAAAATCCTACTTTCACATTAGATAAGACTCCATCATAAGTATTTTTCTTACTTATTTTTTCGAACGTTAGCACCCACCAAGTGCTTGAGTTACCGAGGCTAGCATAAAAAGTAGGAGGAGGGCAGATCGAAGCCTGTGTTGGCAATTCGATATAGTCTCATCCATGGTTGTTGTCAGGTTGCGCTGACGCATTATTATGCTTGGGTCTCCTATCGAAGCCTGTAAGGGTGTAATATAAAGATAAACATGTACGAACATGATTCAAAGTGATCTGTATAAGCCAGGACAGTTACAGGGATTCTACAAGACTAAAATATGCTCTCCTATCTGAAACGCAACCTACCATACTGTCATCCATCAAGTGGATTGTTTGGAATGAGTGCTAGGGCTTCACCTAGGCATGGAAAACGAAAGCATATCTCACAAAACTCAAGAACTTCCTGATGTCTTGTTATAGAGCCACATCTCGTGAAACTGTCACAATAAGGAAATATGCGAGTATTTACATGTAATAAAGAAATACACTTACGGTGTCATGAGGTATACTGAGAGCAATAATATGCAGAGATATTATGGTCAATATGATGAGTCAAGAGTCTGTTTACCCTTCTATTCATAGCAAAGTGCCTGCAAGCGGAAAAGAATGTTGGTGCAAGGCCTGATTTACCCCCGCCAATCCACGAGGCAGATAACATTATCTGTTACTTCATTTGAGCCTGAGCTTTCGATTTATGGTGGATGCGAAAGATCTGTGTCTTTCTGCTCATAATTTATTGAATGTAAATCATAAACCTGGGAGTATTTCATACATGTCCCAGAAAATAAAGTGCACTGTAATATTTCTTTCTGCTCTATGTTTCAAAAGCAAATATACAATGGGCACAATTTGCCTTTTGAACAGCTGAGAGACATTTCACAAAGCTGCTCTATGGTGAGCTAGTACAATCACTCATCAGGAAGAGAGAGATTCAGAGAAAATGAGAATAATTTTCAAATATATATATATATATATATATATATACTTCTCAAATATTCATTAACAAAGTCCAAAGTCCAGATTTTTCCAGAATCCTATACAGGAAGATCAAAGAGCAACTAGAGGAAGAATTAGGTGAAAACCAAGGAGGCTTCACACACTGGAGAAGCTGTGCAGAACAAATCATCACTTTAAAATTAGCCATAGCATATTACAAGAAACAAAACAAACTTCTTGCAATTACTGTATCCATAGACCTTCAATGTTAGAAATCTAAAGAAATTTTGGGCTCCATCCAAAATTAAGCAAATTTATAGAACTCACCTCAACCAACACTAAATCAAAAGTCAAGTTCAGAGGGGAATTCCCTGAGCCATTCATCATAAAAACAGGTTTAATACAAGGAGTTGCTTGTCACCACTGCTGTTCAACTGTGCCTTAGAATATATATATTGAGGGAATGGTACAAGGTTAACCCAAAGAACATCTGAACTGGAAGACCCTAAGACAACATAAGTTTAAATTGCCTAGGATTTGCTGATGACCTTACGCTCTTGTCCAAAAATATTCAGGAAACCAGACACTAAGTTATATCACTACAGGAAATACTACAGAAAACTGGCCTTGGAATATCTTTCTTTTTCTCTTTTTTTTTTTTTTTTGCTAGTTTGTTTTATGTTGCACCGACACAGATACGTATTATGGCAACAATGGGACAGGAAAGGCCTAGGAGTGGGAAGGAAGCGGCCGTGGCCTTAATTAAGGTACAGCCCCAGCATTTGCCTGGAATATCTTTTGAAAAGACAGTAATCATGTTAACTGACCAACCACTCATAAACAAAATTGCCATAGAAAACCAAGAAATCAAAATTGTAGATAAATTCAAATATCTGAGAGAAATCATAACATATAACCTCAACGAAAAGCCAACATGACATAACAAAATAAATAAATTGACCAGAGCACAATTTGACACCAACAATACTTACAATAAAAAGGGCCTGTCAATAGCAACAAAATTAAAACACTACAAAACAGTCACCCAACACGAAATAACATACGCAACATACTAAGCGGTAAGTTCCAAGCTGTCAGTGGAGAGATGGCGTGAAATAACATTAGTAGATGAACAAGTTTCAGTGGAGTTTTTAAAAGTAGGAAAGATCATAAAATGATAATAATGATGGAATTCAAAAGGACAAATTGGGGAAAAAATTGGATCAATTTTTGTGTCAAAACTTAGGCATGTCCTCACCATAACAGATCAACCTCCATAAGCAACAGTAGAATGTACAACTGCCATCAGATGAAATTGCACCCCATGTCTTCTCCAGACTCTATCCGAATGTCATAACATGAAATGTAATTCATCTGAGAACCATACACAGTGTTTAGGGTTCAAGTTGTCCGACTCTTTGGCTGAATGGTCAGCGTATTGGCCTTCGGTTCAGAGGGCTCCGGGTTCGATTCCCGGCCGGGTCAGGGATTTTAACCTTCATTGGTTAATCCCAGTGGCCCAGGGGCTGGGTGTTTGTGCTGTCTCCAACATCCCTGCAACTCACACACCACACATAACACTACCCTCCACCACAAAAACCCGCAGTTACCTACACATGGCAGATGCCGCCCACCCTCGTCGGGGGGTCTGCCTTACAAGGGGTGCATTCGGCTAGAAATAGCTACACGAAATTATATATTATAGGGTTCAAGTTTGTATTTCATGTAGAGCAGGTGATGATACTGATGTGACTGCCATTCTTCTTTCCCTGAAATCAGAGTATGGGCATTTTGGAGAAGCTGCTGTGAAGACTTTATGGATCCCAGTCAGTAATGTTGAATAGTGAAAGGTTATTTTTCAATGTATTTTATGTCTGACAGAACAGCTCTAGCTCCCAGTAATATGGAACTCATGATATTTGTCTTTTCCAGACTGATGTGTAAATCATGTACGTAGGCTAGGCCCTACTTGTTTAAGTGGGAGGATAATTTTATTTCCAAATGTGTGGTTTGTTATATGTAATATGAGTTTTCAGCAGAAGCATAACTAATATTTCCTGTCCATAGGCTATGTAAAATTAAAAGATGTTTTACTGCAAATATGCCATCAAATATATTTTGGTTTGGCATTTATTGCTGAAAAGAAGAAATAAAATTTTGAAAAATTATTGACAAAAAAATTAAAGATAGCAAACAAATATCAACATAACTTCCCTCAATGACTAAATTAGGCAAAAATGCTCTCTACAAACAAATGCCTCTAGCTGTAACATAAAACTAAGCACTAGTAACGAGTATCTGATTGACCCCTTCATTTCATGTGAATGATACATTATGACGATGATAGGTCATCGGCCCCTAATGGTACAAAATAAGACAAAATGTTATTACAATTAAAAAATCCATAATCCTCCACTGACCAGAATTCAAAAACGTGAGGACAAAGAATGAATGGATGGATATGAAGTTAAAACAATCAGTGGATCTGACTTGCAATGCCCCACATTCCCAGAAACTAGCGTTAAACAACAGTATTACTGACCAAAGGACTGCTTCTAAAGCACAATACTGAATCGATGATGCTTGTAGTCTAAACAGGTCCAAAATCCAGGTCATCGGCCCCTCATAATCGTACTTATCACTAGGAAAGTAGAAGCATGCTATTTGCCATGTTGCGGTACTAATCAAAATTAGCATTGACTCGCGGTATTCCACACATTATGGTACTATTCATAGGTAATGTAATGTGCACATGTAACACAGACCTATTGTGTTTCACACAATGTGACACTATTTATAGGCAACACACAAACCTATGGTGTTCCTCACATATGTGTACTAACCACAGGGACTCGCACTATCCCACGGTGTTCCTCACATAGTGGGTACTAAGCATAGGAAAGGCAGAACCATGGTGTCGCTCATATAGGGGTACGAATCACAGGTACTGTAAAATGCATCCTGAGCCACCCACTGTCACTACTAATCACAAACCTATTTTTTTACCTAACATAGTGGTACTACGCGCAAATAAAAGCGATCCACAATGTTCCCTGCGTGATGGTACTAATTACAAGTAGTCTCATGGTTCTAATTTGATCATCCCTTGGTCGCCCCTTTTAGTCACCTCTTACAACAGGCAGGGGATACTGTAGGTGTATTCTTCGTCTGCGTCCCCCACCCACAGGGGTTAATGCTAGATTAGTTGTGAGTGACAAATGTCATTATAAAGAGGAAGTTTGGGTGGTCCCAGATTTGATTCTAGGCCTTTCTTCATGTTTTTCCTTGACGTGGTAGTCTAAACACAGTCCACTCAACTTCTTAAGAATAACCGAGCACCTGGCCACCCTATATTAGAAATCAAGATTAACAGCGGGCAAATCCACCACACAGACAACAAGATACCCAGTCCTGAGCAAGGAGAATCAATCATGATTGGCTGGCCGAGATCATACAAGGCTATAATATGAAGGGGAAAGCTAATTTACTTAGGAGGCCAAACTACACTGTTACAGCAGTAGAGTAAACCATACAGACAGTACCAGTAACTCGACAGCAGTGTCAACTCCTGACTTTTGGCTTAGGGCGATGTAACCAATTTTTTTTTTGCAAATATCAATACAAACAGACCAATTATAGAACACACCTTATAATGATTTATAAACATAAATGTACACAGTTATAAATTCAAATATTGAAAATCAACAAATATTTAAAAAATCATATTCAGTACTATTATCATACCTTATTTCTTGAATTGTAGATCAATTCTTCTAGTTTTCCTGACAAACACTTCTTCTTCTTCTTCTTCTTCTTCTTCTTCTTCTATGACCGCATAGAATCACTTCAGTCAATCCATCGTTCAGGTCTCTTTGAAGGGATTGTTCGGGCTTTCCGGTCTTCCCAGTACTTCTTCAGACGCTCCGATCTTCGTGCCCTTTCCTCAGTTGAAAATATGTGTGTTGTTGGTTTGTTTTGTGTAAGGGTAAAGTGGAGGTTTGTATTCTTGAGTTTTGTATTCTTGTATCTTATTTGTGGTGTCTTCCGTTGTAAGGCCTATTTGATTCAGAAACTCTCTTACTACTCTGATCCATTTATATCCTGCTGTGGCATTTTTGAGACGAGATTGTGTTGTACTAGTTGTTTTAGAAGTCTTGAATCCTGCATCCTCATGATATCGAAAGAATCCCAGTCTCCTCTTACGCACAGTATCTGTAATGGGTTCTAGCTCTTTGTACATGATTTTGTTAGGTATTATCTGCCACTGTCTATCTTTCTGGTATTTTTTGTTTATGCAGGTTCTTCCAATCCTCCTTTCAATTTTCTGACGTCTGTCAGTCTATCACCTATAATTTTAAATATTTCTGTTGAAATGACGAACACACAACTTAAGTTGTATAGTTACATTCAGAGTTGGACGCAGCTGTCCTTCATTTATAATTCTGCTTTTCTCTGTAAAAGAAAGTGTACTAAATGGTTCTCTTCTTAATAAACATTCGATTACACAAGGGTTAGAATTCAATTCGGATCGCGCAGTAAAAACCTGTGACCCTGGCACTCCTACATCCATGCCTGCTGAACTACTCTCTGATTGGTGTGATGTCATTTCAAAATTGCATCATTCCCGCATTTTCTCTGTTTGATATTTACACTACAAGCACACGAAACTGAATCATTTATATTACTACAACACACATTTGTTACGGTATATATCATAATATTGAAGGTTTATTTCCATCTAAAGAAGGAATATTACACCAGCTTTGTCAAACTTACAAATGTGATATATTACGCCTTCAGGAAACTCACAGGGATGAGCAACTACGGCGACCAAAAATAGCGGGAATGAGACTTGTGGCCGAGATTCCCCACAGACAGTATGGCAGCGCTGTTTTTGCCAAACCAAATTTACAAATTTTGTCTGTTGCAGCCACCAATGAAAATCAAATCGAGATAATAACTGTGGAATTCAGTAACTGCACTGTTTCGGGCGTCTACAAACCACCAAAGATAGACTTCTCCTTTAAAATTCCAGATGATGATGATAATAATGGAGAAGCTGTGTTAGAATGGGCTGATGATTACCAATTACAACTTATTCATGACCCCAAACTACCTCCATCCTTTAACAGCAGTAGATGGCGACGAGGCTTCAACCCAGACCTGATATTTGTGAGTGAACACGTGGCACAGCAATGTGTGAAATCAATGTGCAATCCTATTCCAAATACCCAGCATCGGCCCATAATGTGTCAACTTTTCTCTGCAATTCAACCAATAAAGGTTCCGTTTCGAAGGAGATATAATTTCAAAAAAGCAGACTGGGAGAAGTTCAGCTCAACCCTTGATAAAATAATATCAGATATCCACCCAACACCAGAGTTTTATGATCAGTTTGTTGAAGCTGTGAAGAAAGCTTCCCGCGCTTCCATACCACGAGGATGCAGAGTTAACTATATACACGGTCTAACTTCAGACACAGCTGCCCAAATGAACACATATATTTCACTGTTTCAGGAAGATCCACTAAGTGAAG
The DNA here is from genome assembly GCF_040414725.1 of Anabrus simplex. Lineage (NCBI taxonomy): Eukaryota > Metazoa > Arthropoda > Insecta > Orthoptera > Tettigoniidae > Anabrus > Anabrus simplex. Next base: position 917,178,300 of record NC_090265.1, read on the forward strand.
ACACTATCTCAGCTGGAAGGAAACTGCTTTCCTCAATTGCAGAGGCAAAGAAAGATGCTTGGATCAAACTTATGGAGGAAACTGACATGTCAAGGGATAGCCAAAAGGCTTGGAAGCTTCTCAAACGACTTAGCAACGATCCAACCAAGGGACCAGTCCACGCAAATGTTACGGCAAACCAAATTGCAAATCAGCTTGCCATCAATGGGAAAACAAATCACCCAATAAGGAAGATGGAACATAATATCCTAAAAAGCGAGGTAATGAAGTGCAGTAACCTATCCCGGCCATTTGAAATAACCGAATTACAGAAAGAGATTCAATGCGCCAAAAATGGAAAAGTGGCAGGATTAGATGATATCACAATAGAACAAATAAAACACTTCAGTTCAACTACACAGGCATGGCTTTTAAAATTCTTTAATAACTGCTTTACTTCCCTAAAAATTCCAAAAATATGGAGAAAATCCAAGGTGATCGCATTTCTGAAACCTGGAAAGGAACCTTCGAACCCCAAAAATTTCAGACCAATCTCCTTACTCTCCCACCTATACAAAATAATGGAAAGAATGTTGCTCAATCGCTTAATGGGAGTAGTAGACTAAGTCCTAATCCCTCAGCAATGTGGCTTCCGCCCAGGAAAGAGTTGCACAGCACAGGTTTTACATCTAACCCAGCACATCGAGGACGGGTTTGAAATGAAGAAGATTACTGGTGTGGCTTTTGTGGACCTCTCAGCCGCCTACGATACAGTAAATCACAGGATATTATTACACAAACTTTATAGAATGATTACAGACATCAAGGTAACCAAGATGATAAATACTCTCCTGGAAAATCGTCGCTTTTTTGTCGAATTCCAAGGACGCCGAAGCAGATGGAGGAATTAAAGGAATGGACTACCTCAAGGCAGTGTACTGGCTCCTATTCTTTTCAACATCTACACTAATGACCAGCCATTACCAGAAAATACTAAAAGCTTTATCTATGCCGATGACCTTGCACTTACTACTCAAACTGATACCTTTGATGAAGCAGAGATCTCTTTAACTGCTGCATTAGAAGAGCTAGGTACCTATTATGAGAAAAACCAACTCAAACCAAATCCAGCTAAGACTCGAATTTGTGCGTTCCATCTGCAGCATGCGCAGGCCTCTCAGAAACTCAAAGTACTATGGAAGGGGAACTTACTGGAACACTGCTTTACACTAAAGTACCTGGGAGTTATGCTGGATCGCACATTAACATATAAGAAACATTGCCAAAACCTGAAACAAAAGATAGCTGCCAGAAACAACATTCTACGAAAGTTATCAGGAACAAGTTGGGGAACACAACCACAAACAATTAGAACATCAGCTCTAGCTCTATGCTATTCTGCAGGAGAATATGCCTCCCCGGTTTGGTACAGGTCAGCTCATACGAAGCAGGTCGACATCGCTTTAAACGAAAGCTGCAGGATCATTACTGGATGTATGAAACCTACACCCATTGAGAAGGTCCAACTTTTAGCTGGTATTGCTCCCGGTGAGATTCGTAGGGAGGTAGCAGCTAACAAAGAAAGGCTCCAAGCATCTTCTTCAGAAGCACATCCTCTCTATGGATACCACCCAGCCACACAGAGGCTAAAATCTAGGAAAAGTTTTCTCCGCACATCAGTTACCCTTGAGGGGAAAGCGGAGAATGCTAGAGTCACAATGTGGAAAGAAAGAATCCACCACCTTTCCAACTGGATAGAGCCGAAGGAAAGTCTTCCATGTGGATACCAGGAGAAGTGGACAGTATGGAAAGCCCTTAACAGACTCCGTACAGAAGTCGGCAGAACCAAAGTAAACTTGCGGAAGTGGGGCTTCTCAAGTGATTCATCACTTTGTGATTGCGGAGAGCAGCAGACGATCCAACATCTATGTCAGTGTGTTTTATGTCCTTCAATGTGCACTATGAAAGACTTGATTGCAGCCTCCCCCAACGCTATTGACGTCGCCCAATACTGGGCAAGCATCATCTAGCTCTCGAATATTGTTGCTCTATCTGTGATTGTATAATAGACTTGTATATTTGTATAGTAGGAATGTAGATATCTTGTTGCTTTTTGTTAAATATCTGTAAGTACTGTTGATACTTCTGACACGAATAAAGAAAGAAGAAGCACAAGAAAAGAACCACTCACAAGCAAGAACTCCAGTATTTCACAAAATAGCAAATAAATCCCGCCCACACGCAATAACTTACAGCACAGGATGAAGGATTCCACCTTGCATCGCCCTCTTGACGGATGTGGCTGTTCTTTCCGCATTTCAACTCCACGAAAGAGATCAACAACCAACAAGCATACCTGCCAACTTTACAAAACCAAAAATCAGGAGATTTTGATATGAAAATCAGGAAAAATCAGGAGATACAATTGGTCAAAACTGCTTATTCTAAATGTCTTTTGCAATAAAGTACTATGATACATTTATAACACTTATTGTCTCAAAGCCCGACTGTTGCTATACGAGGCCACAAGGCTAAAAATTACACATCTTTATTTTCTCACAGGAAGTGTGTGAGTGAGGTGATTGGTCTTAGATAAGTCTACCGAAAGTAGTATGAACTCATGCTCCACATGTGTGAATTAGTCATGCACTTAGATGCCATTACTTAGCAAATGCATAGATTAATATATTGCATCAAGCGCCCGTGCGATTATGTAAAGCACAATGCTATGTGGATCAAATATCTAGCTGATGTACCCGTGCTTCGCTACAGAATTCACGGAACGACTCTCCTTATAATTTTCCCAACTGAAGTCAACATAGGTCATTACAATGACATCAGTAGGAATGTCACGATTAAAAGCAATGCTGTCATATGAAATACTCTATGAAATGAAAAACACGCACATTTACTCACTTTTAACGAAAAGTACTACGGTTACATGTAATGAATTTCATGGTAGTCCGTATTGAAAATTATGTATTATCTTAAAACAATTAAATTTATTAAAATGGTCAACCTATTCAATACATTTATAAGAATGTTTGAAACTTATACATGACACCCAAATTGGGACATGTTTCGCCCTAGTTGTGGGCATCTTCAGCCTAATTTTCCTCCTCAAAATCAAATGTTATCAGGATCCTGATATTCTCAAATTGAACCAACCTAATAGCTTAATTTTTGATTCATACTATTTTAGCTACACTATAGTACCAGTAGTATCAGATAAGTTATGAACCAGAGGAATGGCATGCTAAAGAAGAGAGAGATCTAACTACCCCATGAGTCTCGTTTGCTTTGTCGTGTCGTGCGGTTGATTCGTGTGCGAGGTTTTGTATACTGTGTTTTCTAGTACTTGCTATTTTTTTCTCGTCTACTCCGTGTATGCGTAGTGTTGTGCTGTCATGAATAATGCTATTTGCTTTACGTCGCACCGACACAGATAGGTCTTATGGCGACGATTGGATGGGAAAGGCCTAGGAATGAGAAGGAAGCGGCCGTGGCCTTAATTAAGGTACAGCCGCAGCATTTGCCTGGTGTGAAAATGGGAAACAACGGAAAACCATTTTCAGGGCTGCCGACAGTGGGGTTCGAACCCACTATCTCCCGATTACTGGATACTGGCCGCACTTAAGCGACTGCAGCTATCGAGCTCGGTCATGAATAATGACAGTGGTGGTGATGAGAAGGCTGATCCTGCCTTAAATACCAATGTTGGTCGCAAAGAAATAGCGAACATGGACTTAAATTCGACTAGTAGTTCCACTCATAATTCTTTCTTGTCAAATCCACCCCTACATAACTCTAATTCTGCACTTCCTTCTACTAACAAGGTTGACTGTTATGCATACTCCTTCAATCATCCAGGCCCGTACATTGTCTTTGTTTCCTCCAAAGGAAGTAATAATATTGGAAACTTACATCCAATGGTCCTTGGTCACCTGCTTTACGAAAGTAAATTTCCTGTAAAATTGATTCAGCCTAAAGGTCGCAACAGGATACAGGTAACCTTTCACTCTGCTTCTCACGCCAATGCCTTTTTACAGAGCACATTTCTCGCCACTCATAAACTGCACGCATTCATATCGCACTTGAACATATTTAGAGTCGGTATTATATGGGGTCCTGACAAAGAATTATCAGAAGCTAATATACTATTCTTCTTCTTGAAAAAAAAACCACTGAGTACAACATCAAAATTCATTTGGCCTTCATTGATTATAATGAAAGCTTTTGACTCAGTGTAGATTTGGGCAATCATGAAGGCACTTCGAATGCCATGATAAACTCAAGGTATATAAAGCTCCTGGAAAACATTTATGATCAAGAAACAATGGTAGTCAGAGTGGACGAAGACCTCATCACCAATAAAATCCCAGTTGACAAAGGAGTTCGACAAGGTGACACAATCTCTCCCTTGCCTTGGAAGATGTATTCAAAACCCTTCATTGGAATAATAAATGAATAAAACTCAATGGGTTGTATTTGAACCACCTGCGTTTTGCCGATGACATTGTGCTCATAAGTGAAAATCTAGATGAGCTAGAAAGCATGATCCAAGAATTAAAAACTGCCTCTGCTAAGACTGGTTTGGATATGAACATCATTAAAACGAAAATATTAAGCACAGACAGTCAACCACTTAAAATGGGAAACCAATATATAGAAGCTGTCGATGAGTACATTTATCCTGGACACAAGATAAAACTTGGAAAAGAGAACCAACGTGCAGAAATTCCTCGCAGAATAGGTATGAATTGGATGGCACTCCAAAAACTAAGATTCATCCTGACCAACAAGGATGTTCCAATTAACCTGAAGACCAAGGTTTATAATACGTGTGTGCTGCCGGTTACTACTTACGGTCTGGAAACGATGACTCTGACGAAGGAAAGTGCTCGCAAGCTTCAGTGAACACAACGAGCCATGGAGTGACAGATGCTAGGGATCAGCCTTAGGGATAAGATCTGTTCAGAGGACATCAGCGGAAGAACTAACGTAACAGACATTCTAGAGAGAGTAGCAAGACTAAAATGGCAATGGGTAGGACATGTAGCTCGACAAGACTACAACAGGTGGACCTCTAGGATTGTTCACTGGAGACCATGGGAACACAAGAGAGGCATTGGAAGACCCCAGAAGAGATGGCTATATGTCATAAAGCTGTTGGCTGGAACACGCTGGTTCCAAGTGGCCTCAAGAGCAATATTAAAGTACAATCTGTTAATAGATTAAGTAGAAAGACCATTCAGGATGGTCAAGTAGTTTACTTGCCTACCGGTTCGGTAAAGATCGCCTTCTGTTCTAAAACCCTACCTAAATATGTCTCCATTTACCAGGTTTTATTAAAAGTTACTCCTTTTATTTTCTACCCTATAATCTGTTCAAAATGTCAACGATATGGTCATACGCTACGCAACTGTCACCCTTCTACATTTCGTTGTTGTAACTATGCCCTCAATCATGCCACATCAGACTGCCTTGCAAATGTATGACAATGTTTACATTGCAATAAGGATCATTCAATGGGTTCTGCAGATTGTCCTGTTCACAAGAGACAGGTGGAAATTAAGAAGCTCTTCCAGATTATATCCAACAAACTTTTCTCAATATGATAACATACAACACTTTCCTCCCCTTCCCCCTCAAACTTCTCCCCTGATTCCAGAAACTCGCCGCAAATGAGAATTCACACAAGTCATAGTGAAAGACTTGCCTCCAAAACCATCTCCCGGTTATAATAGAGCCGGCGGCTATCTTCAGATTGTACAATCTACTTCTATGCCCCGTATAATGCAGACTCCGTCTCCTCAATACCCCATACCTTCTTCTCAGCCAGTTCCCTCCACGTCGAGACAGGAAATACTTCTGCAACCCGCACAACACCCTACTCAAACAGTCAACCCTAAAGTACAGAGAGATCACGTACATCATTGTGTTAATAATTTACTAATGCAACTCACTCAACTACTTGGAGACCAACCCACTATATTACCTGTGCTTAGTCAACTACAAGAAAGTCTACATTTTATGTTTTATAATGGTAGTGCAAATACTACAATGGAATGCTAGAAGTGTTCTCAACAAACAACATGAACTTAAAATTTAGTTGTATGAAACATCTCCCGAAATAGTAGCCATTCAAGAAACTTGGTTCTCTCCAAATACTAAATTCTTTTCCGGATTTTTATACTGAACGGCACGAACTTTAGTATCACATACCCAACACCTATGTGCCGTGAATTTTTTCTCATAACACATAAGTTATCAATTTATATTGTCCACCGGATACCTACATCTCCTATGCTCATTGGATTAAATTTCTTCACCAATGCCCATCAGATAGTCAGCTCCTTATTCTCGGAGATCTGAATATACATCATACCCAGTGGAGATCCATTGTGGACACATCAAGGGGAACTCGGTTATTAAATTCTAATCATCAATATAATCTCGTAATTCTTAATGATGGTTCCCCTACTCAGCTCACTCCACCAGGTTCTTCGCCTAGTGCGGTAGATATATCCCTATGTAGCTATAATCTAGCCTCAATAACCACATGGAGAATACTAGGAGATACACACAACAATGATCATTTTCCTATCATAATTAAAATGGGAATTGGACAAATCACACATAAAACTCCTACCCAAATCTTCTCTAGTCCTATTCAACATTTTGATGCTTCATGTTTTAAGTCATACATGCTACAGCAGCTGGAAAACTGGCCAGATAATGAACTAATATATTATTCTATTTTACAAATGATATTCCAGTATCTTGATTGTCATCACCCTTTAAAAACACCATCAAATATAACGTCTTCTCAGCCCAATAGTTTACAATGGTGGGATTTTGAATGCCACCAGCTAGTACTAAAACGAAGGAGACTATTTCAAATACACTGAAAAACATTAACTCCCGCGATTTTCATCTTAAGCGTCACATTCCTTATGTAAGACGAATATTCCATCATAAAAGACATCAGCCTGGAAACAATTTATCTCGTCATTTAATAAGCATCTTTCAGCATCACGCTTATGGAATGCGGTACAAGCTCTTACCAGAGTTTCGAAACACATCCCACGCCCTACTATAGCGCCTAATATTCTTAAATGACTTTCTCACTGCCTTTAACTCCAGATTATGTGGTCCCACCTTTCACCCCGGCCTGCTATTCCTCTTCCCAACAAACTTCAGTAGCTACACGTCCCATAACTCTCCATTAGCTAACATCAACTCTTCAATGCTGTAAAGCATCGACTCCAGGTCCCGACTAAATCTCTTACAGTATGTTTAAAGAATTACCTCTCGAGTCCCTACGAGCAGTCTTACAATTCTTTAATACTGTATTAAGCACCTCCTCTCCACCCAAAGAATGGAATAATTTTTTTTTAGTCCCTGTGCCCAAACATTATCTTCCTCTGACAAATGCGAACAACATCAGGGGTATAGTTCTAGCATCTTGTATCTATAAAACCTTCCTCAAAATAATGATACAACGGTTTGTCTGGTTCTTAGAGTACTATTCAATCATGCCAAAATACCAATAAGCATATTGTAAAGGCAGAAGCTCGCAAGATGCAATTAATATGCTTATCATAGATATCTTATTAGTAAAAACTTGCAAACAACATACCGTCGCTGTCTTCCTTGACATTCGAGGAGCCTTTGACTCAATACCCCTTCATCTGTCATTGGACATGTTATCTAGGAAAGGTAGAGCCTCCGTGGCTCAGACGGCAGCGCGTCGGCCTCTCACCGCTGGACACTGTGGTTCAAATCCCGATCACTCCATGTGAGATTTGTGCTGGACAAAGCAGAGGCGGGACAGATTTTTCTCCGGGTACTCCGGTTTTCCCTGTCATCTTTCATTCCAGCAACACCCTCCATTATCATTTCATAGCATTTATCACTCATTACTAAATCACCTTGGGAGTGGCGACCCCATTGTAATAACAGCCTATATATGTTTCATTCATTTCATACCTGACCCGGTCAATGACTGGAAAACAGGTTGTAGGTTTTCATTTTCATCTAGGAAAGGTATCCAACTCCGTTTATCACATTTCTATGTCATCTGCTTACCTATCGCACACTCATTCTCAAACAGCCACTAAGTGCACAATTTACCCGTCGATCTGCAGTTGGACTCCCACAGGGGGATATCTTTTGTGGCCTCCTCTTTGCCTTATATTTATCGGACCTAGAATAACTAGTTCCTGCCATTGTTCCCACCTGTTTGTACCAACAATCATTCTTGCTACTTTCATGTCTGTTACTTCTAACTTATGAATAAGATATCCTGAGTCCACCCAGCTTTTGCTCCCGTGAAGCAAAGTTGGTCTGAAAACAGACCGATGTAAAGATAGTTTCGTCTGGGAGCTGACTTCCTTCTTACAGAATACTGCTGATCGCAAGTGCGAGCTCACTGCATTAGCTTTACTACACCTTGATTCAATCTCACTTACTATATTACCATCCTGGGAGAACACACAACCTAAATACTTGAAATTATCGACCTGTTCTAGCTTTGTATCACCAATCTGACATTCAATTCTGTTGAATTTCTTACCTACTGACATCAATGTAGTCTTCGAGAGGCTAATTTTCATACCATACTCATTGCACCTATTTTCAAGTTCCAAGATATTAGACTGCAGGCTTTCGGCACAGTCTGCCATTAAGACCAAGTCGTCAGCATAGGCCAGACTGCTTACTACATTTCCACCTAACTGAATCCCTCCCTGCCATTTTATACCTTTCAGCAGATGATCCATGTAAACTACGAACAGCAAAGGTGAAAGATTACAGCCTTGTCTAACTCCTGTAAGTACCCTGAACCAAGAACTCATTCTACCATCAATTCTCACTGAAGCCCAATTGTCAACATAAATGCCTTTGATTGATTTTAATAATCTACCCTTAATTCCATAGTCCCGCAGTATGGGGAACATCTTTTGTCTCGGTACCCTGTCATATGCTTTCTCTAGATCTAGGAAACATAAACACAACTTCCTATTCCTCTCGTAGCATTTTTCAATTACCTGGCGCATACTGAAAATCTGATCCTGACAGCCTCTCTGTGGTCTGAAACCACACTGGTTTTCATCCAACTTCCTCTCAACCACTGATCGCACCCTCCCTTCCCAGATGCCAGTGAATACTTTGCCTGGTATACTAATCAATGAGATACCTCAATAGTTGTTCCAATCCTTCCTGTTCCCTTGCTTATAGATAGGTGCAATTACTGCTTTTGTCCAATCTGAAGGTACCTTACCAACACTCCACGCTAATTTTACTACTCTATGAAGCCATTGCACACCTGCCTTCCCACTATACTTCACCATTTCAGGTCTAATTTCATCTATTCCTGCTGCCTTATGACAATGGAGTTTATTTACTATCCTTTCCACTTCCTCAAGCATAATTTCACCAACATAATTTTCCTCCTCCCCATGAGCTTTGCCGTTTGCAACACCACCATGATGATTTCCTTTTACATTGAGAAGATGTTCAAAATATTCCCTCCACCTCTCCAGTGATTCCCTGGGATCTATTATGAGTTCACCTGAATTACTCAAAACACTGTTCATTTCCTTTTTCCCTCCCTTCCTTTCTTCATTACTGTCCAGAAAGGTTTCCCTGCCGCTTGACCTAGCCTTTCCAGGTTATTACCAAAATCTTCCCATGACTTCTTTTTGGATTCAACAACTATTTGTTTCGCTCTGTTTCTTTCATCTACGTACAAATCCCTGTCTGCCTCGGCCCTTGTTTGGAGTCATTTCTGATAAGCCTTCTTTTTAAGTTTACAGGCTGCTCTCACTTCATCATTCCACCAAGATGTTCGCCTTTTCCCATCTTTACACACAGTTGTTCCTAGGCATTCCCTTGCTGTTTCTACTACAGCATCCCTGTATGCCACCCATTCACTTTCTATATCCTGAACCTGCTTACTGTCTACTGTTCGAAACTTCTCACTAATCATATCCATGTACTTCTGTCTAATTTCCTCATCCTGGAGATTTTCTACCCTTATTCGTTTGCAGACAGATGTCACTTTCTCTACCCTAGGCCTAGAGATACTTAGTTCACTACAGATCAGATAGTGGTCTGTATCATCGAAAAATCCGCAAAAAATTCGTACATTCCTAACAGATTTCCTGAATTCGAAGTCTGTTAATATATAGTCTATTATGGATCTGGTGCCCCTAGCCTCCCATGTGTAGCGGTGAATAGCCTTATGCTTGAAGAATGTATTCGTAACAGCTAAACCCATACTAGCACAGAAGTCCAGCAAATGCTTCCCATTCCCATTAGCTTCCATATCTTCCCCACATTTACCAATCACCCTTTCGTATCCTTCAGTTCTATTCCCAACTCTCGCATTGAAATCGCCCATGAGCACTATTCTATCCTTGCTGTTCACCCTGACCACGATGTCACTCAATGCTTCATAAAACTTGTCAACTTCATCCTCATCTGCACCCTCACATGGTGAATACACGGACACAATTCTGGTCCTAAATCCTCCCACTGACAAATCTACCCACATCATTCGCTCATTTACGTGCCTAACAGAAACTATGTTGCGTGCAATGGTATTCCTGATAAAGAGCCCTACCCCAGACTCTGCCCTTCCCTTTCTAACACCCGTCAAGTACACTTTATAATCTCCTATCTCTTCCTCGTTATCTCCCCTTACCCGAATATCACTTACTCCTAGCACATCCAGATGCATCCTCTTTGCTGACTCAGCCAGTTCTACCTTCTTTCTTCCATAAGCTCCATTAATATTGATAGCTCCCCATCGAATTCCATTTCGTTCGCCAAGTTGTTTCCAAGGAGTCCCTCGCCTGTCAAATGGGAGTGGGACTCCATTACTCCCATAGGTCCGAGGCCTGCTTAAAGTGTTCTGAGCTCGGTTAATTCATGAAGCAGGATGCTGCCCTACTTGCACATAGTCCAAGTGAGGATCTCTCCTCTAATGGGTTATGGACCACCGGTGAATTGTATAGTCCTAACCGCCTGAGCACAAGGAGGGCCAGGACTCAGAAGACGTCCGAGATGCCCACTCCCATTCCCTAGCAACTGGTATCCCGACTCTCAGGACCACTTACTAGGCCACTCAGCCGTTGCCCATGGTTCATGAACTAGGACGTGACTACAGTAACCCACAAACATGAACCACATTGATAGCAAATGAAATTTTTCTCAACATTTTAAACGTCTACGTCATAGTACTGCAGGGTATATAAAACTACTAAGAGATATCACAAGGCGTTTGTGGGGATGTGATCCTTCCACAGCTAAATTATTATACTGCGCTACAATACGTGCTAGTTTTGATTATTGTGCACATATCATTGACCTCGTACCCTCGTCTGCAATTAAATCGCTCAATACAATACAACATCATGAGCTCCGCATTTCTATTACCCAAACTCCAACTACTTGCTGCTTTGCTAACCTCACCTCCCATGCGAAATAGCAGAGGCCCTGCACTACTATGGGCTTATGAGTACGTCTCCCAATTTAAATCTGATATCATCTGTAGTCCAGTGCTTCCACATTACTCCGTATCTTATGACTTACCAACTTTCCATCACTATCCAAAAAATTCTGTATCTCATACTCTAATGCCAGTAATAACTTTTATACAGACGGTTCCAAGAATGCTTGTGGCGTTGGTGCTGCCTGTTATCACGAAGAAACCCAACATGTGGAATTATATCATTTAGCTTCACACTTTTCTATTTTTTCAGCTAAACTGCTTGCCATAAGACAAACATTACTGTATATAAAACATTCCTCTATACATTCTGCCAACACGTTTACAGACTGACAATCCTTAAGATCCAACAAATTTACCATCAACTGGTACGTCTATAATATCAAAAACATCTTATATGACTTAAACCATTTAGGTGTGCATATTACGCTTTATTGATCCCTGCCCACAAAAACATTCCTGGTAATGAACAAGCTGATAGATTAGCCAAAGAGGCTTCCATGCTCCCTACACCCCACTAACTTTTGCTGTTCTAGCATCTGACTTTTTTCCTCTGTTAAAACGTCAACAAAAGAACTCGTGGCAAACCTTATGGACTGACTCTGCCCGCCTGAAGGGGACTTTCTATCATCAACTACAACCTCTCTTACCTACAACATACTGGTATCATAAGGCAACATACACCCATCGACATAGTATTAACAATAAGACTCCATTTTAATCATGCTCTAACACCTCTCTATAAATTGCAATTTCATCTAGAGCATCCACTCTGTGCTTGTGGTTCATCAGATGCTGACACCAATCATCTCATCTTCCAATGCCCTTTGTACAATTCCTCCCACCGCCGCCTTTATTCGAGCTTACTCAATTTAAAACTCCCTCTACCAAAGTGTGTTGCATGCCTTGTTTACAACCCTTCTCCCACGATACTCAGCATATTAAAATTTTTAGAAGACTCTAATATAAACTTATCTCTTATTTGATACCTTTTCTAGCATAATATAATTGCTTCAAAATATACTTAACGACACGTTATGTATACGAACTATTTATTATATATATTTTGCCTTGCTTCTATAATACTCCCGCTGTTCCCCTCTAGTGCATAGCTACTGTCAATTATCACCTTTTTACGAGGTTAGGTTCTTTGCTTCAGTCATCCACAAACTCTTCAAGTCTCTACTTCTCATACATCGGTCGATACTCCTGTGTCTTCTCTCATTACAGTACTCTCCCTTTCTACTCTCCATTCCCATAAAGTTTTACCCTTCACTAGTTCCACCTCACTTACTATTCTACACCTTAAATGTTGATCCGATCTCGTTTGTCTCATAATAAGTCGCCAAGAAGAACCACTCTGCCGTGAAGATTAGCACCTTGTGTCCTCGTGTGTTTCCTATGTATGTAGTGAATAAAATGAGTAGTTTTTCACACTAATAGTTTTTTTATGTGTTACACTCTAACAGTGACCTAATCCCGTGTGTTTGAAAAAGTAGTTGATCACTTCCACTCTCTGCTTCCTTCCTTCAGCAAGTGTTGTGAATAAAGCAATGTCGAAAACATAAATAACTGTGTATGTGGGTTGTGCGAGTGTTACATTGTTCACCTTTTACAAATATTGGAACTGGGTGACATAACAAGCCCGTTAACACTTCCACAAGAAGATGATCTAACTCCCCAGCTACTTCCTGCCAATATTCCGGCAGGCTGTTATACTCAATATGCAGCAGTAATACCATCTATCGGAGATAAATGAGAGCAGAATTCACAAAGCACATCACAACAAACAATGGTCAATGTAATGCTATCGTTGATCAATTTTACGAGCTTTCTATATTGGAAGCCTCTACATTTAGTTTTCTTCTGTGATATTAGAGCATCTGATGTAAAGTGAGTCATCCTTTCTTTCATGACTCCCTCTTGTGTTATTATTCAAGCGATCGTTCCTTCATGACGTTTTTCTCATTCTTATAATCATCCTCACAATTTAATCACCATCACCACCAATATTATTATACTCAGTATGGTAAAACTGAATAAGACATAAATATTCGGAAATTGTATTCTCTATAACTTTTGTTATGTAGTACTTTTCGATATGACCAATACAATAGGAATGGAAATTAAAATTTTTTGGCACCTTCCCCTAAACTACCATTTCGAATAGGGTGAATACAATTTTAGTTCCTTATTTATCAACTTAACATAGAATTCTGTTTACCCATTTTCTCGTACCTCGGCGCTGATATGGACTTAGCAACAAAAATCCAAATTCATGAATATCTATCATAGCCGGTACAGTAAAAACGTATAAGACATAAATGATAGGAAATTTAATAATATATAACTTTAGTTATGTAGTATTTATCGATAGGGCCAAAAATAACATAAATATTTGAGAATTAAATTTTAAGCCTTCCCCTAAAGTACCATTTCACTCTGCGTGAATAAAATTATTCATGGCCTAGGTTGTAGCGACTTATTCCCTGACATTATATATTGATTTTCATTAAATTCTCTTCAGTCGTTTTCTCATGATGAGCGTACGTACCAAATACAGTAGAGACAATCCGCGACACTCTGCGAGATATCGAGGGACAGCTATTAGAGCTCTCTCTAGCGGATTGACCTGAGAACTATAGAGTTTGTCATAAGAGCACGTGTATTTGTGTGTGAAGTTTTTGGTGTTTATGGTTTATGCGTTTTCAGTGAGTTGACATAATTAAATAGTAGCAAGTGTCATTCCTTGATATCTCCTCGCAACATGACGGGAAAGGTATGTGCTGTGTTTGGCTGCAGTAACTATGAAGTAGAGAATAATGCGTAGTCTTTCTTCCCTTTCCCTCGTGACAAGAAAATATAAGTAATACTGTGTTTGCATATATATTCTTCCAGTGACAAAGAGATTTTTATAGTACTTCATAATCTTCTGATCTGCTCGACCCATATTTTAACTGGCTTAAAATATAATACGCATATTTTGTTGTATAGTGCAGCAGTTAACCTTCAATACCGACATGTTGTTGTAGGTGTGATCTGTGAGTTTGATTTAATTCAGGAAAATACATACGCATATGAGTGTGGCTGGTTGTGTTCCAAGTTACCCCAATTGGAATGCCGTAATGCGTTGTCAAGCACTGAAGAAAATAGGAGCGATTTAAGAAATGTACATATTTTGTTGAAACAATATGATGATGCAAATTTGCTTTACCCTAATATAATGGCATTATGGCAAGAATTGCTTATAGGGAAAGTTTGAATGTTTTTGAGGCTAAATTTATAGATTTTCTTTCTGTTAGTAGGCTTCAAGTTAACAGGAAAATTGTCCAGCTCTTAAATGTAAATTCACTGAATCATGTGTGTAAGAATGTGCTGATATTTTTGTTGACAAGTGTTTTAATACGATGATATAATGCTTTTAAATGAGAAAAAAGAAAAATCTAGCTGTGAACGTTCAGGCACGAAATCTAAAGCTAAAAAAGTAATGCATAAATGAAAGATCAAGCCCTTTCACAGCAGTCCATTTCACATCTTGATTATATGTCTAATTTTAGTCTTTAAATAATAACCTGTTAAATAATTCTTCATTCATTTATACAAAATTGCTTTAGCAACTTTGAAGTTAATATCTTAGTTACACTTTCTTTCTAGACGTAATTTATTTATCCATTTCCGTATATACATTTCCAATGATATTTGAATTCAGGGCGAATTTTCAGGTCAAACCGCTCGGAGCGCCACCTGCGACTTGTCCGCCATTTTAACAAGGCTAAATCCGGAAGTGTCGCGTATTGTGTCTACTGTATTTGTACATACATATATACGGACAGAAA
The DNA here is from genome assembly GCF_040414725.1 of Anabrus simplex. NCBI lineage: Eukaryota > Metazoa > Arthropoda > Insecta > Orthoptera > Tettigoniidae > Anabrus > Anabrus simplex. The sequence continues at coordinate 917,193,630 of NC_090265.1, forward strand.
TGACAAAAAATTAAAACGTGCACTTCACTTTGTTACTGTGGTCACGGCCAGTACAGAAATAACATTCATTTTAAATTCTGAGCAATGTACAAACAAAACTTTTATTTTCTCTATATTGAGATAAATTAAAATTAGTCAGAATTGTCTCCAAATTGCTCCTAAAATCTCTAGAAGACACTAGTCATTATCAATGAAATTCCGTCACTAAATTACTAAGAAAGACTCCATATATAGTGACTAGTCTCCAGAATCGACTAAACTGATGTGAACGAACACGAACATAGCACGCAAGAACGAGAGATTGATCATTGATGGTACGTGTCGCGATATGCAGATTTCAATAAACATCGCACATTTCTCGCATTAATAAACGTCGATATTTCGTTTGAAAGCGGCCAATGAGCGAAGGACTTCCAGCCACTGGCGTAAAAAAGCTGAAATGGCAGTATTTGAAAACAGATGTTTGAAGTTCACAAAAAAAGAGCTAAAATCGGGAGAAATAATAGAATAATCGGGAAAGTTGGCAGGTATGAACAAGCATTCAATGCTCGTGCTGCCATCTCTGGAGTGTAATTTGGCAATTAGCAGCACAACCAACAAAGGTTCAATGCTCGTGCCGCCATCTCTGGAGTAGTTTGGCAATTAGACAATTAGTAGCATGGCCGACTGGATCCCTCGTTGCGCTCCTTATACCGGCCTTGACAATCGCTTGTGAAGCCCAGCATAAAGCTGTAATGGGAAAGTTTCACCATAATGCCGCTGGAGCGCTGACCTCCTACTCACTGACAGGAAGCTGTATATCGCAAATTGCCGAATTTCCAGTTGTATTGATTTGTTTTGCTGTTGTAAATGTTGGCAATGTGTTCGCAGAGAGGTGCTTGTTGGTTTGATATTGAGGGCTGATAGTTATGTGCTAGTGAGTTTGTTTATTGTGTAGTGTGCTGATTATATTTTTAAATTGTGTTTACAAATCGTGGAATTTGTGACATGATTGTGCGCCTTTTTGTACTTCAAGCAGAAATTTTCTTCAAACAAGAACAAATGTAATGAGTGGCTCAAAGTGATTTCTCGCTGTAACTTCGTCCTAAACAAGAATTTTAATTTATGCGCTAATTCGCTTTTAAAATGGTGTTGTGATTTGCTTTTCTTTAACTGTGTTTAGAAATACTCAAATATGTATTGTTGTGTGCCTTTTTGTATTTCGAACAGGAAAAAGAGCAACGGGACACTATCATTTTACGAATTCTCTGTAGACCAGGACAAATCTACGGACTGGCTCAAAGCAGTTAACACTTTCATCCTAGTTTTCCGTTTCTATTTCTTTTTTAATCTGTTTACCCCTCCAGGGTTGGCTTTTCCCTTGGACTCAGTGAGGGATCCCACCTCTACCACCTCAAGGGTAGTGTCGTGGAGCGTGAGACTTTGGGTCGGGAGATACAATTGGGAAGGATGACCAGTAACTCGCCCATGCGACCGCAACTGCTATGCTGAACAGGGGCCTTGTCTTGGGGATGGGAAGATTGGAAGGGATAGAAAAGGAAGAGGGAAGGAAGCGGCCGTGGCCTTAAGTTAGGTACCATCCCCGCATTTGCCTGGAGGAGAAGTGGGAAACTATGGAAAACCACTTCGAGGATGCCTGAGGTGGGAATCGACCCCCCCCCCACCAACTACTCAGTTGACCTTCCAAGGCTGAGTGGACCCCGTTCCAGCCCTCGTACCACTTTTGAAATTTTGTTTCAGGACCAGGAATCAAACCCAGACCTTCGGGGGTGGCAGCTAATCACACTAGTCGGGTATTTTTACCCCTAAATTTTCTTTCATTGAATAACCATTTGTGTCATATTTGCCATATGTCACCAACACAACACATTTTTATCCAAGATAATCTGAACTTTAACATTTAAACACTGACAAGTAAGAACCATTACTGTTATGACAGTAAGGCCAACGTGTGAAGTGTTGTTACTCAAAATACTTTTCTCTCACTGAATTTCTATTTAAAATTCTTCTTCTTTTTTGCTATTTGTTTTATGTCGCACAGACACAGATAGGTCTTATGACGACAGTGGGATAGGAAAGGGCTAGAAGTGGGAAGGAATTGGCCATGGCCTTAATTAAGGTACAGCCCGATGTGAAAATGGGAAACCACGGAAAACCATCTTCAGGGCTGCCGACAGTGCGGTTTGAACCCACTATCTCCCAGATGCAAGCTCACAGCTGCGCGCCCCTAACCGCACGGCCAACTCGCCCGGTATTTAAAATTCTAATGTAAGGTATGAATGAAATGTAATCTGAAACTATATATACTGAAATTAAAATTTAAACATGTTTGAGTCAAAATATTTAAGTTACCCATAACAATGAATATAGAAAAAGTAAGACTTTTATGTTTTGTCCAGCCCCCTTCCTGAGAGCAGCACTTGAAGAATTTTAAAACTCTAATTGAACAATGACTCTTAATCTCAAGATTAACATCAGAAGACAAAAGTATTGTGGGAAGTTTTGCTATGTATCTAAATGCCATGATAATAAAAGCGATTACTCTTATTCCTCACAGTTAAGGAACGTCAGTTGGACTACGCCATTTCTCCGCTGTTTCATTTCACGACATTTTGGCACATATCAATGAAAGTCGCCTCTAGGATTAATCATTTTAACGGTATTAGTCAATGTAACATACTCCTTTATTCCCTAAATTAAATCGGCAATCAGAGTCAATATCAGAACGTCAGCTGGACTACTCCATCTCTCCACAGTTCCTTTTCACGACATTATTTTGGCAAATATCAACTAAAGTAACCTTTATGATTAATCATTTTAACAGTATTAACCTATGTAATATTCTTGATAACTCTAAATTACGATAAATCGGCAATCAAAGTCAATATATTTTCCATAAAGAAGTATGCACCACAAATAGGTAGGCCGCCAGCGCCACGTGTCGAGCTGTGTAACTACTCCGATTAAAGTGTGTGGACCCGATTGGCAAGGCCGGTAAGAAGCTGGCTAGAGCGACGCATCAAGTCGGCCGTGTTAGTAGCAATCACTAGCTAGCCACGCTCGTTTCTACCAATAACTGTGCATCTGAAATGTTATTATCTCTTAATAATGATCTCCCGTGAACAATTTGATGCATTATTTGTCGAAACCAATCGAAGTGTATTTTTTATTATTTCAAAGTTAATAGTGCAAATGTATCTGATACAATCCATTTGTTATGCATTGACTTACTTAAATATCTCTACAGTATCTCTGGAAATATTCAACCTAGAAGGCTGTCTGCTATTCTGAGTATTGGAAAGCCAACCATATGTTAAAAAAAAAACAGATTTCAAAAATTGAATGTATGGGCCACGTTCAAAAACGGATGGGAACATGCCTTCAAAAACTGAAGCGGACAGAAGGAAAAGAGAAGTTGTAGATGGACTCTAAACGTTAAAGGAAGAACTTCGATGAACTCCGGCATTATTACGGAATGGCAATAAAAAACAACACGTTTGAAAAGAGGAGTATGTTATTAAACTAATGATTCTGCTGATCAACATTTTACTGCAAAACGCCGTGTTACAGCTGTTTTCGCTGTACGCCTTAACCTATAACGTAGTAAGAGGTACCGCCCGATAGTCCGGCATTTTCGGTAATCCGGCACCGGGCCGGTCCTGAACTCTTATCACATGTATGGACAATTTGCAACTGCTCAACAGCAAGAGTTGGAAGCCATCTGCTTCCGACAGATGAGCTGCTTTAGATGGGTGATGGCACCTCGGAATAGAAAATTATACTGAAACTAGTGATGGGTCGTTCATGAACGAACTGACTCTTTTGAACGACTCATTGGAGAGAGCTAGCTCTCTCAATGAGAGTCGACTCTTGTAAGAGCTAGCTCCCCCCTTGCTCCTTGAGAGCTAGCACGAGCCGACCCTTTTATCAACAGCTAGTCGTTCAATTACGAGTCGGCTCTTGCATGAGCTAGCTCCCTCCTTGCTCCCTGAGAGCTAACACGAGCCGACTCTTTTATCAGCAGCGACTCCAAGAAAGAGCTAGCTCGTCACATCGACTCTCGTTCATTTCTAGCCAATGCCATGCCTCAGATAATCACGTGACGTACTGAAGCCGCTTTCTTTTTTATAGGCTGCCCAGTCTAGCCTCTTCCCGCATTCAGTCTGTGCTCTGAGTGCAGTGGTTCTGGTCTGTTTGTTAGGTACGTTTTTGTGCCATAGTTCTGGCAACTTGCAACGTAACGAAACAATGAAATGAAATAAACAACATGTTATTGAGCAATACTTACCTGTTCACTTCCTGTATGCACTCATAATCTATGAAGGATGTAGGGCCTAGTATAGATCCAGTAGGTTAGGAGCAAATAAACGACACGAAGTTCGGGTTAACTAACCTCAACTAAGCACGAACAAACAGTCGCTATCCAGAATACTGAATATACCACTCGGCAAGTGGAAACGGCGTAGTTTTATTCTGTCTGAAATAATTAAGAAATACGCTGACAAATCCTCATCTGTTTCTTAAATGAGTTCGTAGTTATGAATTAACATATTGCCAAAATCTTTCGGTTTTACGGTACAGTGGATAAAATAATATACCGTAGTTTTAAATCGAATTAAGGCAAATAGAAAATAACACTAGTTTTGGCTTTAAAATATAGGCTAAATAACTCATACCAACGTGTACACCGCAGTACATTTTCAAATAATTATTTATTGACGTGTAAGAAGTCCGACTCCTTAGCTGGATGGTCAGCATTGAGACCCTCGCTGCAGAGGGTCCCGGATTCGATTCTCGGCCAAGTCGGGAATGTAATTCTTCTGGCTCGGGAACTGGGTGTTTGTGTTTGTCCCAACACCTTCCTCTTCATATTCAGACAACACACCACAATACCAACCACCATAGAAACACGCAATATTGATTACCTACATCCCCCCGCATAAGGTTAGCGTCAGGAAGGACATCCGGTCATAAAACAGGGCCAGCCGGGCTGAGTGACTCAAACGGTTGAGGCGCTGGCCTACTGACACCAACTTGGCAGGTTCGATCCTGGCTCAGTCCGGTGGTATTTGAAGGTGCTCCAATACGTCAGCCTTGTGTCGGTAGATTTACTGTCACGTAAAAGAACCCCTGCGGGGCTAAATTCTGGCACCTCGGCGTCTCCGAAAACCGTAAATGTAGTTGGTGGGACGTAAAGCCAGTAACATTATTACTTATTATAAAACTGGGCCAAATCCACATTTGCGGAACAGTTCGCACCCGCGAACCCACAAGTGTAGGAAAAGTGGTCGAAGAGGAAGAAGAAGTAAGTTTAGATAGTGTAAGGAATGCCAATATATTGAACATATACGACTCATACGGTTTAATCGTTCTTGAAAAAAAAAAAAAATAGAAGAGAGTGTGACCATACTGTACACGAAAAATAGGCAAAATGCTATGCGTACTGTAGTATACTTGGTTATATGTACATTTGTGCTGATAGTAGTTTCCATTATTTTCGTTAAAGATCGCGTTTATGTAGTTATGTTTCCTACGCTGCATTAATGAATGAAAGAATCTGTTGTCCCAACGCGGAGTGTTTTAAGTGAGAAACTTTCTGCAGCTCCAGTCGAAGGAGGATATTCTGATGACATCTTTTGAGTGAAATGTAAACTACGTGCACAGGAATATTCTTCTTATGCTTATCTGGATTGCCGGGGTCGAACGGAAGTATTGCCAATATCTCGAACATACGTCCCGTACGGTGCATTCAATCGTGAAAGACATCATTTTAAGGAGAATGGAACTTAGGCAAAGTAATATTAGATGTTATCAATCAACACTGTATATTTGCGACACGTTTCTCCGTTACTGTGTATAAAACTTTATCATTGGATTAATTGCGAATGTTGGCAGCGATGTACATTTGTTTTATTCCAAGAGTAGCGTACCAAACTGTACATTGTGTTGCCATCTGTTATGTAAAAGGTGAACTATCTCGCACCTTCTCGCTCCTTCAAATAAAAACGGGAGTCATGATTAATCTAGAAGATGTAAAATCACGCTATTTTGGGCGTTTCTGAATAAAAAACCCATGGCTTAGTGTATACTATAGTAACTTACATCCCATTACATTCTTAAACAATTATTTATTAACGTGTAAGTATTGCCAATATCATGAACATACGTCTCGTCACGGTGCATTCAGTCTTGAAATGCATCTTTTTAAGAAGAAAGGAACATGGGCAAAGTAATATTAGATGTTATCCATTAATACTGCATATTTGTTAATCATTTCTTCGTTACTGTATATAAAGCTTTATAGTTAGATTATTTGCCAATGTTGCCAGCAGTGCATTTGTTTATTTGTTTTATTTCAAGAGAAGCTTTCTGAACTAGACGTTGTGCTGCCATCTGTTGTGGAAAATATAAACTATTTGCGCTATATCGTTCGTTCCCGGAAGTCATACAGAGCGACCGGAAGTCATGAAGAGCGACCGGAAGTCATAAAGAGCCGTCTGCCCTTCGAGCATACAATAGATAGAGAGGGCGCTGCCAGCAGAACGTGGCGCCAAGATACAAATCAGCTGATGTTGGGCACGTATCGTAAATTGCGCGGGCCATCGGTGTAAGCGGGGAGATTTCAAGGATTCATTGTCGACAAACCAGACCTTTTCTATGCAATTTTGATGTGTTACAAACATAAAAAACACGTATTTTCTTTTATGTGATAAGTGAATTACACCAGTCTGAAAGAATATAGCAAAAATAGTCACTTCTTGTTCTGCTTATAATTGCAGTCAGAGATTTGAAAAGGGGAGTAAGATATCTTTTCACGGGTAAAGATTAAAATCTGTAACTGAAAAGACACTGTCTTGATTTCGTACAGTATCTAGGCTGCCAGGGAAAACGAGTATAAGTCAGAAAATGACTTGTACTCTTCTCCCATACATAGATATTAACATGTTTACTTGTACCGTTGGGACCAAATGAAATATTAGGCCTTGGTACATATAGTTTATTTATGACTTATAACTACATCGTGGACATATCTTACTTTGAACTTTTTTGACATAATCGTTTTACTTGGTAGCCGAAATTTATTTCTGGACCTCACAGCACAGTCGTAAGTCGAGCACCCTGACTACGCGGCTGAGCCGGATTTCCGGACATAGAAAGTTCTAATTCCGGTGCTGACTGGCCATCCTTAGAGTAGTGGTTTTCCAATACTCCTTCCAGGAAAATACCAGGATGGTACCTTGTTTAAAGCCCCCCCCCAACCTACCTGAATTCTAGACCTTAAAAACTAGTTACACACACTAGGTTATCAGACAAATTCAACAAACACCTGAGGATGAGGGGATGATGGCCAATATGTCCCAAGCCACTCAAATGAAGTAACATCATCATTTATTTAATGTAAGGTATAAATGTTTGGGGAGGGGGAATAACATTGGGTTATTGTGTGATACATTGCTGGATATCACCCTCTAAGCATAACTGATTATGTTATTAACTTATTTCAGTTTCCCTTCAGACCCCAAATTGCTGAAGAAATGGGTCATGAATATGAACATAGAGGGTTTTCAACCATCAAAATTTAGTAAACTTTTTTCAAAGCATTTTGAACCTAGCTGCTTCGACAAAGAGAGGTTTTGCCATCCGTTTCATCTGAAAGGATCAGTTCCAACTGTTTTTGAATTTCCAGAACACGTGAACAAACATTCCAGGCATCGTAAGCCACCTAAAAGTTGAAACACCCCTTGCACTTCATCTTCACTTCTAGTAATTGAAAGTAATGATAACTGAGCAGCATGCTCCATCCACTGAAAACATTCCCAATACTAGTTCTATCATTCCTGGCAAATCTAAAAAAAGAAAGTATTACATTGGTGATTTTAAAGAAAATGACATGAATTCCCCCAAAAAGGCAAAGAGATGTCTCTTCAATGCACACAGCACAATTTGTTCTCAAAACCTACTGAAACTAAAAACAAGAATTAAGAAAATAAATAATTATTTAAATTCATTGGTGGCTCATTTACAGAAGGAACTAATGATAAATGAAAATGCTGCAGCAATGTTAAAATTCAGTAAAACTCTTTTATATTCACTACATTTGTTTATTTTTCCAGATGTGTGCCACATGCTGAAATTGGTGAGGAATTCTTTGGCTTCTTTTGGCACAATTTTTAACAGTGAAGGTAATGCCATAAAATGGACATATGTAGAAAAACTAGTGGAAATACAACTAGAAGAGGGATTAACACTTGCTACTAAGATTCGTAAGTGCCATATTAATTGGGAATCGGAAAAGATGAAAGTCAAATTAGCAGCCCAAACTTTGAGTAACTGTGTGGTTCAGTTACTCAGGTATTTGAAAAATTCAGGGTATGATTTATTTGAAGACTGTGAAGCTACAGCTGAATTTGTAGACATTTTTAATAACATATTTGACAGTTTGAACAGCAGGAATATATTACAAAAGGGATTTAAGTGTGCATTCTCTCCCAAAACAGAGGTTTTTATAAAGGATTTCCTCAGCAAGGCAGAATCATACATCATGCAGCTATTAAAATCAAGTTCGTTAGACTCTTCTGTTCTTCACTCAAGGAAGAAGACTGGATTTCTTGGATTTTTGGTGTGCATTAGAAGTTGCCTTGGCCTCTATAAGTATTTAGTCCTCAGTGAGCAGCATAAATTGAAATACCTGTTATTGTACAAATTCAGTCAGGACCACTTGGAGGTATTGTTCTCTGCCATTAAAAGGAGAGGTGGTGAAATCAATAACCCTACTGCTGTTCAGTTTAAAGCTGCGTACCAAAGATTGCTGGTTCGCCAAGAGGTTAAAGGAGCAGATTCAAGCAACTGCATTGCCTTGGATCAAATTAATATATTGAGTGCATCTAGCTCCGAGCCCAGTTCAGATTTACAGTGTCATGCAATTCTCGCAGTATCACAGGATAGGGTTGCAGATATCCCACTAATTCCAGCTTTTGATCATGACTACTGTACTCATCCAGCATTTGAACAGTTGTCCCCTTATGTGAGTGATGTGACATACCGGTATATTGCTGGATTTGGAATGCACTATGCTTGAGTGCTCTGAGGAGTGCCACAGAGAACTACATAGACTACGCTTTAATCAAGGAGAAGATGTACTCTGGAGATGAGGGATTAATCGTGCCCTCCTAAGATGTGATAGTGTTGTGTAAGGTGACTGAAAGTGCACTCAGAAATATAAATGTACTAAGGAGCAAAGAAGTTTGTTGAGGTCAGTGAATGGAACCTTGTTTTATTGTATAAAGGACCATTTACTTGAGCAAGAACTTGCACAGAGCCATGAAATTGACTTGGTTAAGTTAATTGTGAAGTGTTATGTCAATTCCAGAATGCAACATGAATGTGCTAAGGAAGAAGAGAAAAGAGACAGGAAAAAAAGTAAGAAGTGTATTGAACAAATAAATATTCAATCATCAGTGATTTAGGACAGTATTGTGAAGACATGCAGTTCTGTGGTTTTCAAAACATTCCTGATCAGCAGCCTGGAGAAGAATGGTGAATAACTTACATGTAAATATATGTTTCTTGCGTTCTATCATCCATTTGGGTATTAACTGTCTGCAGCTGTTTTGGTGACTTGTAGCCTACATGACTTCCTGTCTTTCATCATATTGTACATTTTAAGGATAGTTTTGTGAATGTTACATCTAATTAGGCTTAACTAACTCAATTACAGTTTGATATAGCCTGAGTATTTAGAACAACTGAACAACATTTGGTGTGTGTGCTTTTTCATATCTGATAGTGGCTGATAACCTAGATGTTAGGTTGTTCTATGTGCATTCATGCATGATAGCGGCTGATAACCTAGATGTTAGGCCCTGTAAAACAATAATTATCATCATGCCTAAATGTACATCTGCAAACTAAATGTGAAGGTCTGTGAATAAGTGTGATGATGGTGATAGCTGTTTTTTTAAATAACAGAACCTTGAGGTTATCACCTGCATTATTGGTAATTTCAAACTTTCTTTGACCCTAATTATTATAGGTGCAGAGGGGACGATTGCGTTATTATCGGTCACGTTTCTTGATTTATAAGGCTTAACCAGCATTAAATCGGCCTTATTAGAAATGCAGGTTATTGGTATGTTTGTTGAGTTTATTATTTGCAGCACTGTGAAAATATTTTAAAAATAACTAGGCCTATTTCAGACGAATATTACGGAGAAAAATTAAACTTGTGAAATTAGGAGAACTAAAATAGGTTAACAACGTGAGACCTATTCGCGTCACCGTATCGCTTAACTGATACATAAACACATCAGAATATCACACATATAAAATGATATTTAACATTTTTCATACAAAAAAGGAATGGAAATATTCCTAGGGGATTGCATTTATCACCATCTTCAATAGTTTAAATCAATTAATCATAAGGAGCACGCTTAAATCGGGATTTAAAAACACTCCGCAATGCTCTTCTTATGGAAGACCGCCTTGTTTTGCCCTACATCAGCTGATCACTCAGAGCTTGATGTTGGTGCCACGCTTGGCCGGTAGAAACATACGGAGCGCCCTCTCTATCTATTTCTATGCTCGAAGCGTCTGCCCTAAACCGGATGAACGAACGAACCTGGAGCGGAGAGCGGCCTTTGACTTCCTGGCTCGCTCCTACCTTTCCGCTCCCAAGAGTCGACTCTTTTGAACGACTCTCAGTTAGGAGCGGGAGCGAATGAGCTAGCTCCCTCAAAAGAGCTAGTTCGACCCATCACTAACTGAAACCAAATCAGGTAGTGTCTGTACTTTATGCTAGGAGTAGCCAACAACACCCTCTGGGTGGGATAGACAGGACTCGTCAGCTGTAGTGAAAGCAACCGTCAAGGAGGAAAATAAAGAAAGCCCTGTCAACCTACCTTGGTATTATGCCAAATATTCTATGAAGTTGATCATGTGTACAACATGATGGGCGCACACACACACACACAGACACAGAAAAAGTGAAAGAAACTGTTCCCCATAGAGTTGGACACATATGATCTACAGGATGACCGAAAGCCATCCACGAATAAGCATATGAAAAGAGACTTGAGGGAACTTAACAAAACACTTGTTTCTTGCCCTGAGAAATGCTATGCATGCAATTTACTTAATGGGATTATGAAAACTTGCAAAAACAGGAAGGGGAAAAAAAACGAAAAATGCGTCTTTAACTGATCAATCCGCTGATGTCACTGATCTCTATACATGGATCGCTGATGGCAGGTCTCCGCTGCAGGAGAAAGTACGCCAAGTTGAGTGCGCGGTTCACCATGTTGGCGTACCCAACCTAGAGCTCTCCTTATGGGGAAGCAATGATAATACAGTCAATTTTAAGTCGCAATTAATGGCGCATTGGAATAATTAAAAATATAGAGACATGTTCACTCAAAGCATAAGGACATTGGGATCACTGACACGTCATTCCGAGGTCACTAAATCTCCGGGATAGCAATAAACATGAGTGTATAATAACGGCCGTCAAATATTAACTTAGGTGCTGAATACATGCAATTAGCGATCGGTAACACAAGTGAAAACCAGTTTCTGGAAACATTGCCGTAAATTGTATACATGTATGCCACGAAATTATGCATTCTTAAAATGATGTACCTATAAAAGTAGCTCACTATACAGGCCTAGATTCGACATACCATAATCGGTGCTTGATAATGAATTCCTGTTTCTATGGAATAACGCGCATATTATCAAATTAAAATAACAGTGAAGCAAATGTACACATTTATAAAACCAGCAAATATTCAAAACTTGTCAATATATCACATTACCTGCAGGTTAATTTAGTATTACAGACCTCTTTAATTAAATTCAGCTAGCAAAGCGATATTGATAGTCATCCTCAGATATATGTAACACCAGTTAAGAGAGTCCCAAATACCACGAATTGTATAATGGGATAGCCCTAAACACACACCACACTTTCCCTTCTCCCACCCATAATTATTACTGATGTAAATAAGGTCTAGAATTCCCCCAGACTTCATTTTCTAAGATTGTTATAAGGTCACGTCAATTATTTAATCGAAACCGTCAGTTTAATTACGAGAAATAAAAAAAATATAAGTAAATGTTTTACTTGCAGTTAATGTTCAGTAAAATTGCAAACAGTTGGCTGTACATCACTTCTAAGGTGTATAGTTTGTCCACTTCTATCAAAACAGTCTTCCTCTAAGTGATCCGAGCAGAGAACAGCTGTTTTAGAAGGCTCCCAATTCTCCCGCCTGATACTCCTAATCGATGATCTTAGATGTTCGGGTCTCGAGAAAGGAAACCTACAAAAATTAATTGCCATTTTGCTCCCGGAATATGCGAAATAAGATACAATAAACCTAAAACTCAAAACACTACCCTAGGAAGATTCTTATGTACAGTATAAAACTCCCCGATGAAATGATTTCTCCTTCTACTGATCGGTTCTGTTTGTACATCCATAAGCTGAACACTGCGGTATGTTAATACCCCGTAGCATGTTTCTTCATTCATATTTCAGATAAACACATCATCATCATCTGTCGGCTTTTTCCCTCGGACACAGCGAGGGATCCCACCTCTACCGCCTCAAGGGCAGTGTCCTGGAGCTTCAGACTCTTGATCGGGGATACAACTGGGGAGAATGACCAGTACCTCGCCCAGGCGGCCTCACCTGCTATGCTGAACAGGGGCCTTGTGAAGGGATGGGAAGATTGGAAGGGATAGGCAAGGAAGAGGGAAGGAAGCGGCCGCGGCCTTATGTTAGGTACCATCCCGGCATTCGCCTGGAGGAGAAATGAGAAACCACGGAAAACCACTTCCAGGATGGCTGAGGTGGGAATCGAACCCACCTCTACTCAGTTGACCTCCCGAGGCTGAGTGGACCCCGTTCCAGCCCTCATACCACTTTTCAAATTTCGTGGCAGAGCCTGGAATCGAACCCGGGCCTCCGGGGGTGGCAGCTAATCACGCTAACCACTACACCACAGAGGCGGACTCAGATAAACGCATACATATTTAAATTGAATCTTGTAATCCACAAGTATACTACAAGACAACGAACCTAAATTCGTAAAATACACTATTTACTTTGCAATAAGAAAGCAGAGAACACTCGTGGAACTACAATCAAGAGGCCTGGCGTCACTGAACTAAGCATAAACAAAGCAAGCGCGCTCCTCGTGGTCTACTGCACCGTGCGCTCACTGCCATCTTACTACGCCAGTCATCTTCTATTCGGCTTACTGCTACCCAAGCTACCAGCCATCCAGGTATAGAGATCAGTGGCTGATGTGCTACACTGCTTTGAATAGGCCAATACCGAATAGGGACGGGATTCAGCACACCCAGGATCTCCCTTCATGTGTCACCACAACTACTACCCGCAATTTTTTTTTTCTAGCGCATGCTGCAGGGAGTGGTGGGTTGCACTTCCACCTTTCTTCCTGCGGTGCAACCAACCAACAATGGAACCAATATTGGCAGCATTTGTCATAATGACATACAAGATTTTTTTGCTATTTGTTTTATGTCGCACCGACACAGATACGTCTTATGGCGACGATGGGACAGGAAAGGCCTAGGAATGGGAAGGAAGCGTCCGTGGCCTTAGTCAAGGTACAGCCCCAGCATTTGCCTGGTGTGAAAATGGGAAACCACGGAAAACCATCTTCAGGGCTGCCGACAGTGGGCTTCGAACCCACTATCTCCCGAATACTGGATACTGTCCGCACTTAAGCGACTGCAGCTATCGAGCTCGGTACATACAAGATTAAGGATTCAAAATATATTTTCATTATCCCTCTTTATTTGCGTCCAAACTAGTTCTATGGCATTTAAATCACGGTTATATGGAGGAAGACTAATAACTGTGTGACCTTGTGTGGTTATCATAATGCGGTGTGCTGTGATGCTTATACTGCTGCAGTGGCTGTTGAAGTTGTCAGCTCTGACTATGAAGTTTACCAAGCTCTGGTAATAATAATAATTTCGTGTGGCTATATCTAGCCGAGTGCAGCCCTTATAAGGCAGACCCTCCGATGAGGGTGAGCGGCGTCTGCCATGTGTAGGTAACTGCATGTTATTGTGGTGGAGGATAGTGTTATGTGTGGTGTGTGAATTGCAGGAATGTTGGGGACAGCACAAACACCCAGCCCCCGGGCCACTGGAGTTAACCAATGAAGGTTAAAATCCCCGACCCGGCCGGGAATCGAACCCGGGACCCTCTGAACCGAAGGCCAGTACGCTGACCATTCAGCCAACGAGTCGGACCCAAGCTCTGGTGCTGGTGATCTGGCACTAGAGAATCAAGGACTTAAGAAAATGTGGGCGAACTGTGCATCTTTTCAGACTGACAGCTCCAACCCTTCAACTGAACTGTGTAGTATGGATAATTTAGTTTTGGAGGGTACTTTTGAATATTTTCTCCCAACTTGAACAAAATGTAACTACCCTATCTCAACAACATACAAATTACCTCAAAATATATATTTAAAATTATTTGCACATCAAATATTCCATCAAAACTAAAATAAATATTCTCTATCAAATTTTTGTTTCTGAACTCTTTTGTGCTGAAAGTCCTTGGACTAAAGATTGGCAATCAAACAAGATATGTTCACATAAAAAATTAAGATCATTACATTCTTTGTCTTTACTCCTCCTATCACAGCTGTAAACAATTTGGAATGAAGTCAATATTTCTCAACATCACTAATCCAAATGATATTTCAGCAACTTCAAATACCACCAGACTGAGACTGTTTGTAAGATATTATAAGTAGAATTTTGTAAACAATATAAATTTATTAAGGATGATGTGTATGTTTAATAGAACAAATTATTAGCATAAATTGTATAATATTGTATTCTAGGAAAATTTTCTTCGTCTCTTGTTAATTTAAAATTTAGTGCTTGACAATAATGTATTTTAGTGTACCATTTGCCACCGAGGTAGACACCTCATTTGCAAATAAAGAGATTTTGATTTGATTTGTTGAACCTGCCTGCTTGTGGAGTCAGACAGCACTGCACTACCTGAGCTACTGAACCCAATTCTTGTATCAGCACTTCTAGGCACATTATAATATTCCAATAACAATTCAGAATCATGAGGTGCACTAACATCACCATACCTAACCTACCATTTGCTGACAATTTGCCCAATAATGATAATAATGATAACAACAACAACAACAACAACAAGAGTTCTGTGAGTAGGATAATTTGTCACCGACAGTAATTTGTAACACATTGACAAGCATCCTGACACATTAGTTTACATTCTTGGTTCTTTTTATCCACAGTATGGCCGACCTGAATACACTAACAGTAGAATTATTTTCAATGTAGTTTGTGAATTCTACACAATTTGGTAAAACTCTCTAATGTTGGGAGCACCTGGTTACTCATCACAACCAACTGTGATATTTAAATGTACACCTAAACAGTCAGTCTAATATCTTTTCGAGTGAATAGTGATAAATTAATACATGAACGAAGTCCAACCCCCTTACAGTATAAGCACACCAACACACCAACAGTGGTAAACACAAACACAAGCCTAAAGCCGTCTCCACTGATTAACATTTAACAACATGTTAAGCCGGGTCTCCACTGATTAACATATAACATCATGTTGAATCTGGCATGTATACGAACAATTTGGTTCAAAGTCGACTTAACGTGTTAACTTGATATGTTGAATTTAACATACTTAACATGTTGGCATGTTTTCCGGTGGGATTGGAAAACATGTTAAAATCATTTTATTGTTTGTGTGGCATTGGCATGGCTTCGGCAAAGTTTGCATAGGTAAACTACATTAAAATCATGCTCAAGACATTCTCAGTAAGTTTTTGAATCCTACTTTAAGCTCATTCAGAATTTCATCCACATTGTGCCTTCTATTCAGATATTGTCGTACCCACATTCCCCTTTCCTTCCTTCTCAACAAGGGCTGATGACCTAAATGTTAGGCCCCTTTAAATAAGTATCAACATCATCATCTTCAAAATCCTGTAAGAAGCAACAGTGGCAATAACCAAGGACAAATCTTCATGCGAGTCCATTGTCCTTGTTTGAAAATGCAAGACATCACCTGAATTATTTAACACAAACTAATACGATGAACTAGCTGAGTATAATCAAAGGAAGTCAAGTTTAACATGTTTATAACTGTGAACTCAATGTTAATGTGTAACAGTATTTAACAGTTAACATTTAACATGTTGTTAAACGTTAATTAGTGGAGACCTGCCTTAACCCTTTATACCCTGTTTCATTCAGCATAGACCCTATACAGTATACTGAAGAGAGGCCAACCATCTTGACATTTCACATAAATTCAATGCCGTGGCATAACGAATAGAAGAAGTGTTATCTCTTCTCCCTCAATAGCATGTACTGAATACCGATCAGGCTGGCATTTTCTACATGCAGCACTCCAGTCAACTTTGGCTACAAGATCTCCACGTGTGTTTATGTGCGATATCTGAAGTTTTTTAATTGGTTGGAGTGTTTTGGTGGTGTTCTGTGCAAACGTTTAATATACAAGTGCTTACACTATTACTTCATAGTATTAACACCTGAAATGCTATTGTAGGAAGCAGTGAGTGAAAGGAATTGAATTTTTTGCCGTGTGTTGAGGTTATCTTTGTGTGATAATTTTCTTGTTATTTAATGCAAGTAAACAGCAGTTTAGCCATCACATTTTCCCCCAAGTGCTTAATGTGAATAGTGGCGATGCCTTGCTGTTTTGTACCAGGATGAAGATCAGGCTATAGGGACTATAAAGAGGCAAGGCGGTTTTTCAAACCCCCCAACGATAAGGAACATTTTATCAAGTGGAAAAGAGCCATACCAAGGAGGAATGGAGAACTTACTGAAAAGTCCTACATCTTTGATGTTCACTTTTCAGAAGATTTAGTTGTTGAATTTGATAAATTTGTGACAGGAAGAACCAACTGGCGATTGAAAGACTAGTGTTCCACATATATTTCCTAATTTGCCTTATTCTGATAGTATTGTTTTTGCTTCATGAAATGGAATGCCTGTGGTATTGTTCTTACTTATCAAGTTAATTCCATCAGCACTTCTATTTAGGAGCCAGTTCCTGCAAGAACAAAATTGCCCTACAGATTTGATAATTTGATTTCAGGTCTCGATAGGGAATCTGCCACCTGGGCGAATGCCCTCAATGCAGATCAGTATTGAATGACTGATGATACTTTGTGAACTTCATTTACTATTCATTTGAAACTGTACTGTTGATATCATTGATATCATCTCAATTCTCTTGCTGAGAACTGTATGCAGGCCTACTGCTGACCCTGAATTATATAACTATAGTAAATTTTATTCTCTAATGAACTTGTGACTGCTTATGTGTATGTGTGTGTTGATACGTTGTAATAATTATATTTCAGGTTGGTAATATTTGCTTACCGGTTCTAAAAATTTTGTGTTTAGGCCTACTTTTAGATGACTATTTTATCTTGAATGTATGCTGCCATGTGCATCTGACAAAGATACCATTAGGCATAGATATCAAGGATAATTTAATAAAAAACCACCTATTCAATACTTTCCACGTTTAAGACTGTACAAGACTGTATCAAGTGTCTAGGATGTTCCTTCTCAATTAAGCAGCAGCCTAAAACTAAGAAACAGCTTAATATTGTACTCTTGTCAATTCCTTGACGTTACATGAGACCCAAAGTCAAGACGCTAACAGTTTCATTCATAACAACGTTCTTGACCAGTCTACCTACAACAATCGGTTTTTAAATCTCCACTTGTGCATGACAACACATTTAAACATTAGTTACGTCAAGAACATGAAAATGAAAATCGTGGGTCAAATAAGCCCCAGTTTTAATATCACCCTTTATCAAGACTTGTGATAAAAAAGAAGATCCATTTCATTTTATTTTTGAACATTTTAAGTTAACAAGAATAGAACTGCCAAGTTAAAAAACATTTAATTTAAATTTATATTTTCAATCTTGACCAACCTACAATCAACAATCAGTTCAAATCTCCACTTACTGTTGACGACACATCCTGTCAACAGACACGGTACGTCAAGAACATGATATGATATAGGGGTCACATAAACCCCGGTATGTAATCCTCTTTACCAAAAAGAAGATCTGTTTTAGTTTTGGACATTTTTCAAATTAGATAGATTAGGACCAAAAAACTTAACTGTATTAACTTATGTTACCCGTCTTAAGAGTTCATTAATGTTTGTATATATAGTAGCCTATATATTGTATATATTGGTTAAAAAGGTCCCAAACCTTAACCTAAAGGTTGTATACAGGCTGAAGATTCCAAAAATAATGGGTGAAAAATGTACCTGACCTAAATAAGTCTACATAAAATCATGTAGATAATAACCACATTAAACGTGGAAAGTATTGAATAGGTGGTTTTTTTATTAAATTACCCTTGATATCTATGCCTAACGTCATCTTCAATACGGAACAATAATGAGAGTTGTTACTTGTAATA
Organism: Anabrus simplex; assembly: GCF_040414725.1. Lineage (NCBI taxonomy): Eukaryota > Metazoa > Arthropoda > Insecta > Orthoptera > Tettigoniidae > Anabrus > Anabrus simplex. The sequence continues at coordinate 917,212,161 of NC_090265.1, forward strand.
AAGATACCATTGTCAAAAATTACAGGAGACGACTTATTATATATATAGTAGACATCATGTAACAATATATTGAACGAACACTGCTATCTACAGCCCCTAAGGAAAGATCGAGAAAGATCTCCTTATGAAACAAACACCGTTTAAAAAAACACTCATTAATCCTTAGAAATTAATATCTGCATAAAATGTCTCACAATATCAAACTACAACAACAATCAAACTTATTGGTTTTAAAATAAAAATTACATTTCTCTTTGGAGTCTATTCAAATGTGATTATTGTCCAGCACATGGTAAAGACATTTTCACTTAAAATGAGTAGTAGTAGTAGTAGTAGTAGTAGTAGTAGTAGTAGTAGTAGTAAACAATTAAACCCAATGGAAATAATAAAATTCAAAGGAAGTATATCATTTTTTTAATTTGATGCAGGTACTTTATTAAATTACCTACCATACAATTCAGCAATATTATACAATACGAAAATACAAAGTGATGAATGTCTATTTTTGCACAGAATATCTTTTGCAATGCAACCTAGTTCAGTGTTCTAGAATATTGTAATAAGATCAAAAACACCATATAACAACGCGCATGGATATGCAATTAAAATTCTCTGATTAGTGTCCCCCAATAAAGAAACGAAGAATCGTGAAGCCGACATGCTACAAAATACAACAGCCACTAACGAGAGCACATATCCTACAGGGTTACGAAGGGATATGAATATACCCAAAGCTGAAAGTATCACAACAGGGAGTAAACAGTACCCGAGAATTGAAGCCACTGCTGTTAAAGTAACATCTTGCGTTGTCGTCATCAGGTTCAAAAGTATGTACATCATAATACATCCCGTCACGGCAAACCCGTACACATAACCAAACTGAGCCTTTCCACCTGAGAAGAAAATGCAAGCTGCCATTGCAATACAGAAGACTATTGGACCTGCTAAGTCATTGTCATGAACGAATGTACTAACATCTGTAGTTCCAGATCCTTGAAATGGATTTAAAACAGCCACTGACTTTAAAATAATTTGGTCGGTATCAATGCCAAGTTCTTCCAGAAGTGGAGGTTCCTCTTCCTCTTCAGGCACACTTTCCGGTGAATTAGAAAACCGCATTTCACTCTCCTGCGTGTACTGATGATCCATGGTCTGAAATTGTAATTCCTGACTTCCAAAATCGACCGGATAGTAATTTTGCATCGGTATATCGGTGTTCCAGTACTGATTTGGATTCTGCTTTTCATTGTACATTGTTGAAGGCGTACTAATATATATCTTCACACAAAAAAAAAGTAACAAATTTAGATCACAGGTAGTTAGATACACTGGAAATAAATTCTCAATCTGCGTTCTCTCCACTTACAGCTGGCTGCACATAACTAACAACCAACAACAAAACACAAACGATACGCGATACACGACAGCATACAGTTACAGGGGAGCCAACGTAGCTTCAGTAATAGTATTTCGAAAATCGCATTTCGCTTTCCTGTGAGTGAACTGATGATCCATGGTCCGATATTGCAATTCCTGACTTCCAAAATCGACCGGATAGTAATTTTGCATCGGTATATACTGTAGGTGTTCCAGTACTTCATATTTTTCTAATGAGTATAATTTCATTTTCTATCTCACACCGTCGGCTACGGTATCTAACTTAGAAACTCCTACAGAAATGGACCTAGTTTTAGTTACCATCCTATACACGTATCCCAAGAAGGAAACGCCTGAGCTAATAGAAATTCCGCTGACACTTTTTCATTTCTATGTTTAAATGACGAAGGGTGCAAATGACAGCAGACTAGCGAATGTAGTGAGAGAGAGAGAGAATGTATCTGGCGTATACAGCTGGACATGATGCTCATACCTCTGGCTTTTCTGTCACCCTTTCCCTTTCACTACAGCTTTCCATCTGGTTTAGGTAAATAAGAATATAGTGCCAGCATAACGAATGATAATAAACCTTGCATGTCGCTATTGTATTCATAATCTGAATATCTGCCCTCCGTTAAAGCACGCAGCAGAAAGTGTATTCATTCATTACTTTTAAAAAAGGAGATAGAATGGTAGAGGTCACGTGACTTTTGATTAATTTAAAAGTTTGAAGAAACTATTGTTACCGTACGTCTGTTGAGTCTTACCTTACCGTTTTTCGACAAATATTGCATCTCAGCTCGTTCTTGCAAATAAACTCGTCTACCACTGAATGAAGGTCAAAGTTCGCGATGACAACGGATGACAGAATCTGTGCCTCTTCACTAGAGCAAGGATTTTAAGGTGAAAAGTATGACCAAAGAAGGAAAAAAAGATTCTGAATACATACAAAAAGGTGTCGACGAAATCACGTTATTAAGGTTTAAACCAGTTACATGAACTTTATTTATCCCATAAACTGTGTTCTAACAATTAATTAATTGGATTACACACAACATTTCAATGTTTTTGTCAGTAAGTCGCTGGCGTATTGAGCTCAATAGATCCTTGAAGGATCCATAACGGGAGAACATCAGAGGATGCATAATATTTCACTCAGACTGGATATTAATACGTGGATGACAATAATAATAATAATAATAATAATAATAATATGGCGTAGGGATGTGGCGACCCCATCGCCCAGTGAGAAACCACTGCAATCAGCCACCTGGGTATTGGCAGGAAAACCATAACTTGTTTTCTTTACACGAAATGCCAATCCAAAACCAAAACTGTGAACATCTTCGGTAAACAATGGCCCAGAGCGTAGCAACTGGGAAGAGTGGGGTGGACAGGGCTCGTTAGCCGTAGTGAAGGCGACCTGTCTAGGGGTAACAACCCCGAATAATAAGTCTCCCAAGCTAACAACTTGGGTAGTATCTTGGACAGTGGCTCACCACTGTCTCACGAAGAATGATCTTCAACTGAGCATGGAGGAACATTTCGCTGAATGCACTACCCCAGGTCGTAACCAATCCACCGTCGACCATTAACAGTGGGTAATTTCTAGCATCCAACCGGCCAAAAATTTTCTGTGAGTCGTGTTTATAAAACTCTAGGGTACAGTAATTAAGTATTGAAAAGTCGCGCTGTCTGATTATCTAATCTCACCGAAGGCCTAAAGTGGCTCTCCTCCGTTAGGGCATCATATTCTGGCGAGGCGAGCGCGCAGTTATTATGTGAGTGCTCAGTAAAGACGTCAGAAATAAATATTTCTTTAGCTTGCAATGTAATTATACTAGATGAAGGTATGCATTTTATATAGTATGCAGCATTTTCTAAAAATTACTATATTGTTGTCCGGAATATGCACTTAAAATTCAGGTACACAGTGTCCAAGCGCTATCTAATAATACAAATTTGAGCTGACTTTCAAAATGGATTGCCTTTAATTTCCGCAATGAAAGTCTTTTGGAGGAGTTACCTATATTTTAATGAATAGAAAACTGTAATATTTTGCTGCAACCAGGCGTGACCATGAAAGTAATTAATTTTTTTTCAGAAGCCATGTATTCTGTAACCCGGAGGTCGGTTTTCGAACTGTTGAGGAAGAGCAGGGAATATAAGCGAAACGATGATATTGCGAATGTTGTAATTGAACATTTAGGCTTTGAGGACTGTTCCGAGGATATATCCAAGTCAATAAGGAAATCTGCCAGTATTTTGTGTACTAAAATTCGATCACGCTGGACAAAATATAGTAGAAAAAGGGACAAATTGCTGAAGTACAATAAAAGTTGGTTCGAACAGAGAACGAGCCTTGCAGAAGGACGTGCATCACAACAATATCAGTATGAGCCTGCCAGTACTATAGCTCATTTCATGTTAAGAAAACAGTATTGCTCTTATGACAACAGGGTTGCCATATCGAATGGATCCGCTCAACGCCATCACGGGAAAACGGCGGCACATAAATTTGTGAAATTCAGTATGTAAGTTCAAGACAAAAGGCTGAAGAAACCAAGCTACAAATTACTTTTATGAACTAAAGGGGATGTGGGGTTTACAGGGTCCACTTTTGGTTTGTACAGAATCGGAGGTAAACTACGGCACATAAGAAACCTCAGCACTGGGAAGGCAAATTGCGAGAGAAAATAGACAAATAATTTTATGGGCTCGAGGGGCGGGAGATGTATTCATTTGCATTTAATAAATTTATCCAGACAATAAAAGCTAGAAATCAGACGCAATAAATAAATACTGCAGATGACTACAACAGATCACAGTATTAATGTTAAAGAAATAAATCACACACGTAGGCTTATCGCATAACTCTCACTCAACACAATACATATACGCACTGATTTAAAGCCTAAAAATGCACACGCAATAAATAAATACTTTAGATGACTTCACTACAGAAGTTCAGGGAGGAAACGTGTCTATTGGTTGATATCCAAAGCAAACTGCTGGCAATAATATATAAGTAATAATAATAACAACGTAAACGTTTCCACCTTTTCAATACTAAAATATATTCACAAAATTATAAATTACACGGTACTAGTTTCGACCCATCTAGGGGTCATCATCAGCCGTATTGGAGCAAAGATCACTTTTGGCGAAATCCTAAGAAAATGTTATTTTAAAGAATAACAAGTGAAATGAGATGTTATTATGGTAATAGTTAATAATACAAGGAATATACATACTAAGAGGTTTTTAACAAAGAATAAAGTATAAATGTTAAAAACCTCTTAGTATGTATATTCCTTGTATTATTAACTATTACCATAATAACATCTCATTTCACTTGTTATTCTTTAAAATAACATTTTCTTAGGATTTCGCCAAAAGTGATCTTTGCTCCAATACGGCTGATGATGACCCCTAGATGGGTTGAAACTAGTACCGTGTAATTTATAATTTTGTGAATATATTTTAGTATTGAAAAGGTGGAAACGTTTACGTTGTTATTATTATTACTTATGTATTATTCTCAGTTCAATACGGACCAAAAACATGAAATTCATAACCATTAAAGTGCTGGCAATACCAATGTTGAAAACCGCTAGAAGATTCTTCAGAGAGGTTTCCACTTCTGCGGATAAATTTAATAAACCATCTACGTGCCATCTTAGAAACTCTTTCGTGTGGGTATGCCAATGATAAAGTGACATCTGGCATGTACGCAAATTGTACTTACAAAAATACAAATCGTACTACATGCCTGTAACTTTGCACAAACTCTAGGTTCATGGAGAGGAGGTCATTAGGCACTGCATTATACCTATTGGACAACTCTCCGAGGAAGCCCAGGAGACCAGGAATAAAGATATAGCAAACCTTCCAGAAAGACACAAATGCTGACCTTTTCCGTAGGCTGCTTATATCATCAGACCCTTATATTACCAGCTTAGGGAAGCCAAGGAGGAGGAAGTTGATTCCGCTTTCACAAGAACTTACTGTCTGAGCCTCCTGTATCTGATTCTGCTGAAGGAGATGATAGTGACGATAGCGATTCTGATGTAACTGGATCTAATCACTAAATTGTTTGACAAGTACGTGTATTCCTCTATCTGATTTTAAACATTCTAAACAGCATGCCGCACTATGAACATTTATTTAATTTCTTAAAGCTATAACGAAAAATGATTAAAATTACAAAGATTACTAAATCTATTCCTGGCGTAGTAATTTGTTCTTTGTACTTGATTGACCACACACATAATTATCTCCAATAATAACAGTTACATACTAAGTTTTATGTAAATCGGTCCATTAGTTTCCGAGATACGATTTTTGGCCGGCTAGATTCCTGAAATTACGCATTGTGATGGTGGCGTTAGTGGACCTGCGGATTCTGGGGAGTCCGCACCGACATGCTTTAAGGATAAGTTGGAGCATCCTGAAATTACCGGACGTAAACTCAGATCGTGAAGGCAAAGCTTCTTCGCAACATTTAATGCTAACTCACTGCTAAAAATGGGTAAACTGAAACATCTGACTGATTCACTAACACGACACAACATAGTACTGACAGCAGTACAGGAAACCAGATTTACGGGTGAGCATGCCTTCAAGTCCCAAGAGTACAGAATTCTCAAAGGAAAAGTTATTCACCGTGTAATGAAGAACGTACCCCACTTAGGTACAGGATTTATAATCAGTCACAGGATACTGGATTCAGTCACCGACTTTACCTCCCGAGCAGGCGTGTATCCATCCTCTCTCTCAAATGTGCTAACAAGGGCTACAGTGTAGTCAATGTACATGCCCCAACCAACCAGGACAACAGATGCAATCCCGACAAAACCGACAAATTCTGGGAAGACTTAAACTCCCCGAAAGACACACCGGCATACTGCTTGGTGACTTTAATGACCAGTGGGAAGAGAAAAAACTACAGAAACATAGTGGGCAATTATCCGGCACATAAGCGAACCAACTGCAACGGAGAACGCTTGGTGGATCTGTGTACGACTTTTGGGTTGGTCATAAAGTAAACAGCCTTCAAACACCTGCCAAGGAAGCAGAAGACTTCACCTAATACCAACCTGGGTGAATTCCAGATAGATGTGCACCATTTCACAAAAATCTCAAAAGGAAATACAAAACATGAAGGTACTAAGAAGTGCCAATCTGGACTTAGACCATTACCTCTCAAAGGTCAAAATGAGACCCCAACCTAGAAACACTAGATTACACAGGACCTCCAAGATGGTAAGATTTGATGTAGAGCAACTTAAGAACAGTCAAGAAGTAAGTCAGAGACTGAACAATACAGATCTCAACAGCTTGGACCAACTGAAGGAGACTCTTGTCAAGGCGGGCAATGAACTTGCCCCCTCACTAGAAGAAGGAAGCATCTGCAGTGGACTGAAGACTGTGACAATGCAATAGCCCAAAGACAAGTCAGCTTGGGTGAAGTAGAATTCTAAAAAGACCAAGGGTAATTGGAAGAACTTTTTGGAACAAAAGAAGCTTACAGCCAGGATAATTCGAGGAACCAAATGGACCACCACACAAAACCAACTAACCCAAATCGAAGAGAGCTTTGCTAAGAATAACTCCAGAGATTTCTACAGAACCTTCAAGCAGACACTCAGAAAATATACTCCGCCAAGCCTCCATTTCAGAGACTCAGAAGGCGAACTGGCTTTTAACTACAAAGGCAACTGCCACCTTTTAGCTCAGTACTTTAAAAACCTACTCAACTGTGATCCATCAGTGAAGACTTTGACTACAAACAATCCACACCAAACACGGACTCGCTGCCTCCTTCGTTGGCAGAAGTTGCCCACATCATTCAACTTCTTAAGAATAATAAGGCAGCTGGAGAGGACTCTATCGTTGCTGAACTGTGGAAATGTGCTGGAAGCAATGCTGTGGGCAAGCTCACCGAGATCATCCAGGACATCTGGGAAACAGAGAAATTACCACCTGATTTGAAATCGGCTCTGATCCACCCGCTTCACATAAAGGGAGATTTTACTTAGATGATGCTTGTAGTCTAAAGGGGTCCCTCATAATGGTACTTACCGCTAGGTAAGTAGAACCATGGTATTTGTCTTGTTGCGGTACTAATCAAAAGCAGTGGCGGCTGGTGCAGAAAATCAGTTTTGTGCTGTAACCCATCCCCCCCGCCAAAAATTAAAAATATTTAGAAACATACCAGTATGTGGTTTTGAAGAGGCTCTCCACTCAGTTTTTCACACTGAACAAACACGCAAACAACCCCAACACATACACACATTCCTCGGGAAAAAATCTATAAAACTATATAATTAAACAGACAATAACACCTGCAATGGCAAGATATTCACAAACTCAAACACTTGGTGTGAGCGCGCAAAAACAGAACTTCCCAATGTTACCAACATCATTGAAATAAAACCAGCAACGACATAATGCAAAATTACATGTTACGTTTTTATAGTGATATTTATAAACTAGACATTTTTAATTAAAGAAAATCACAATATCATGTCCTTATTTTGACAACATAAAAAGTACAATTTTTATAGTTCATCAATTTACAAATGTGATTATGGAATAGGCAAGTTGGTAGTATTCTATCCTCTTTGGTATTAAAAGACCTGGCGGGAACAGCTCTACAGTATTTTGTTTTCCCTTTTGCTTTTAGCGATCCCCTCTTTAAGAGGGTGCCACCTGCTACGTTCTCATATCGTTTGTAATGCAAGTGTGACTAGTGCTGCCTGTGGTCAAACGAAGAATCGCTGTGAAGTGATGTCTTGACGGTTTTGGCTGTTATTTCCACAGCCTATCGGAAAAGTTGGGCTCGCATGCGCAAAAGGCAAAGTTCCTGGTTTCTGTCTAAAAGCTAAGAAATTCTCACTGAGCTGTGATCGCACAGCCCAGCACAGCCAACCAGCGTGGAGTGGTTGTGAGGGGAGTTGAATAATTTCCTATTCTTTGGCTGATGTCTTTTTCAGTGCACTGTATTCGATTGTAGATAATATTTTAAAAATAAATGATTTTTTAAATAGGCAATGTGCTGAAGCACTTCAGCTCATCAGCACATCAGGCATGGCTGCCCCTGATCAAAGTAGCGTGGACTCACCGTATTCCGTACATTATGATACTACTCACAGGTAATAAAATTCGCACATGTAATACAGATCTATGATGTTTTGCACATTGCGGGACCATTTACAGGCAACGCAAACCTATGGTGTTCATCACGCAATGTACTAACCACAGGGACTCGCACCATCCCATGGTGTTCCTCATATAGTGCGTACTAATCATAGGCAAGCCAGAACCATGGTGTCGCTCATAGAGTGGTACTAATCACCGGTACTCTAAAAGCTGGCACCGCACTCTGTTGCCACAAATCACAAACCTATTTTGTACCTAACATAGTGGTACTACGCACAAGTAAAAGCGACCCATGCTGTTCCTCTCACGGTGGTACTAATTACAAGCAGTCTCATGGTTCTAATTCGATCATCCCTTGGTCGCCCCTTTTAGTCGCCTCTTAAGACAGGCAGAGGATACCGTGGGTGTATTCTTCGCCTGCGGCCCCCAACCACAGGGGGTGAGAAGGATATTAAAGAACTGGGAATAACAGACCTCCAAAACAGACAGTCTATGAGACGCACCCTGAAGGAAGTCCTTGGATTTCAGGAAAAATCCTGAAGGAAAGGTACCCCCAGAGGAGAGAAAGGAGTTACGCCCGTAGAAGATGCAATAATAATGGGTAAAGATCAAAGCCCAACAGTTGAACAAGCGTGGTCCACAGTAGGCCCATTCGAAAGATTAATAATAATTGTAGCAGGGGTACACCTTCCCCGGCTATTTAACCTAAGCACCTTCTCTAAGGTCATCTACGTCAACAGACTAGAACTTGTGAACTCCCAGAATCTTTCGTCTTCCACAGTTAGATGTCTCTACGATCGATTTGCATGCGCACCCTCTTGCAGTAGAAATGAACCATGTAATGGAATAATTATGATTTTTGGAGTTGGTAAAACTTTTTCTGAGGATTTTTTTTTAATGTACCACAGTTATCAACACTTCAGCTGGTTCATCCTCTATTGTAATCAACCTATCAGATGCTGGTATATTAGATCCAGGAAGTGTACAGGAATCCAGCCAATCAGCAAAGTGTTCTGGAAGCTTCCCCTTAAGGCACTATAAAAGCAGGGCAAGCCAGAACCATGGTGTCGCTCATATAGTGGTACTAATCACAGGTACTATAAAAGCCGGCAACGCCGTTCTTCTTTTTATGTAACTTTGTAAACTGCTGGCTTAAATGTAGGTTTCTTGGTGAAGTCTGAGGACTCCTTTTATATTCCCTGATGGGAAATATCTAGTGTAAGGGAATAAAGAGTGCTTACCCTCTGTCGTTTCCCATTCAACATTGCACTGGGTGACTAAAACTTTCAACCTCAAAATTTGTAAATCTGGTCTTGGGATTAATCTTTCTCCTTTAGTCACCCCAGTGTAGTATAGGATTAGCCTCTGTATCTTCGGGCCATAAGCCCACTTAGGGTTTTAGAGATTTATGTAAGGAGTGCTGGTGTTTCGCCTCCTTGCCTTTTGTTTAGGGCCGGATATGTGCAACCTTTTCCTTTTACCATTAAGGCCACGCAGTATGGGCAATTATGCCCCTGTTTATTCATTTGAGAGTGTAAATATTTCCTTGTGTTTGCTCCTTTTGGGAACAGTGACTAATATATATGTTGAGCAATGGATAAGCCCACATCGGGGCAACATTTTTAATTTCGTGTGGCTATTTCTAGCCGGGTGCAGCCCTTGTAAGGCAGACCCTCCGTTGAGGGTGGGCAGCATCTGCCATTGTAGGTAACTGCGTGTTATTGTGGTGGAGGATAGCGTTGTGTGTGGTGTGTGAACTGCAGGGATGTTGGGGACAGCACAAACACCCAGCCCCCAGGCCATTGGAAGTAACCAAATGAAGGTTAAAATCCCCAACCCAGCCGGGAATTGAACCTGGGACCCTCTGAACCAAAGGCCAGTACGCTGACCATTCAGGCAACACGTCGGACATTGGGGCAACTGTGTATATACTACATTTTAATGTGAGGTGGAATTTTTATTGCATCAAAAGATACTGTTCGCCTCTGTGACACTAAACTACGTTATTTCACAGCTCAGACTCCTGTGTAATGTAACTGACTGGAGCAAATCCTGCTCTTGCAAAAAAACTATTGAACCTGTCTGGAGCAATAATGCCCCTCCCCATGTAAATTAACTACTTATTAAACTATCTTAAAATTTTGTACCTGATGTTCAGACTTCTAAGTCCCCGATATTGTTACAGCCGATGAGATCATTAGTAACTTGTTCTCTAGTTTGTTATTCATTCAGATATCCTATCTATCCAAAAGGAAAAAATTAAAATTTTCAAATTTGTTATATTAAAATTTGCTCGATGTAATTCCTTGCCCAACCATTAACCCAGGTGCTTCCTAATCCTCTGTGAGCCACGGAAACTCCGTAACAATAATAATAATATAGGGAGCCAAGGCAAGATCCTCACTAAATTTATGCAATGACCGCTGCTTTCAGATCCTGAAACAAAGGTGTATGTTTAGTTTTCGACTTCAAAGTTTAATGTTCTTTATATTTTAGCTGTACTGGGTGTGCTGATTTATTGCTTCTTTGATGCTTGTCATCGATTGCAATATTTACTATGCAAACGGTTCATTGAAGAACGATGCCATCAGTTTCGATAAACTGTATCTCAAATTCTTCTGAAAATATATACAACTTCTCCTCCTTAACCATCAAAATGATTTTGTGGTGTGAAAAATATGTTCTTGCTGGACTGGCCAAACACTAACACGGTCAACAACAGAGTACACAGTCGATAAGTGAAACCATTAAATTCATGTCAGTAATAATTGAACTTAGTTTACACTTTTGCAACATCATTGTTTACATTTTAACTAGATATCACAGCTCCAGGTTGGTGACTCTTGCTAAGGTTGGCCATTGTTGCTGGAATCTGAATTGCTAGTGGTTTTTATAAATTACACTAATCTGCGATGAAATTGCTGTCTTCGAAGTTTGATTGTTTTGGGGGTAATTTTAGCATGTTGAATTCAAATCCAAACCCAGAAAGTTCTTATCACGTTCCATTTAAATTTTTAAAATCATATTTTATTTTCCTTATAGCATAATTTCTGTATGCCCAAAGAGTAATTATGTAAACTGTAATACTTTACCATGTGTAGTTTTACGATGTCAGGATTTGAACACCAAATTGATGTATTTAGAATGCTTTTCACATGTTTATAATAAACACCAAGGTCACCAGATGTTTCTGATCTGATATGGAGTACGAGCGCCTCAGGAAGTTAGAGCGAGATAACGTGCACCCTTGCCATCTTAGGTTTATTTGTGGGAGAAAGCCACTCCTTGGTGACAGACACATTCTTATCTTTGTGAAAACTTACACATCCTGTCTTAGTTTCTCTCACATTGCATTAGTGTGTGTCATCTGGAAAAGATATCACTTTTTAGCTGTATTGTGGAGTAGAATGTTGTGAGTTTGTAGTTCAGTATGAACATATATTTACCATGTCACATCGCTCATGTATAAATGATCCAGACAACTTTTGTTATATGTGTGGGAAATACACATTGTCTAAGCACAAGAAAAAAAAAAAAAAAACATATCTTGCCTATTTTGGAATCAAACTTAGGACCAAAGTAAACCTTGGGCACCCCACAAAGTATGCAGAGTATGCATTGAAGATCTTCGTCATTGGATCAATGGCAAACAACTGTCGCAATCATTTGGAATACCTATGGTTTGGAGAGAGCAGTCAAACCATAGTAATGACTGCTACTTCTGTTCATGTGATATGAAAGGATATAATTCTAAAAATAAAAACCAAATTGTGTATCCAGTTGTTTGGTCAGCAATCTTACCTCTCCCCCATGGGCCTGATGTACCAATCCATGTGCGACCAGAAAATCTTGAATAGTTTTCATCCGAGTCTGATGTAGAAATGATGGAAATTGAGATGAGTGACAGTGACTACCTACCAGTATCGTCTGATGCTGAATGTGGGTGTTTTAACCAGAGTGAATTAAATGACTTGGTGAGGGATCTTGCTCTCTCTAAAGAGTTAGCTGAGTTGTTGGGTTCTAGACTCCAAGAAAAAATCTGCTCTGTCCAAAATCATCATATTATTGGTACAGACAATGAGAAATAGAATTTAAATCCTTTTTCTCTGAAGATGGCCAGCTTATAGTGTTGGCTACTGAGTGTATGATTCGAAGCAGTGTATTGATTCATTCAAGTGTCCGAGTGAATCATTTTGCAAGAACGACGAGCTCACGGCACATGATTCAGCTGACTCGCAGTGGACATTGCTGAGTGGCGCACTCACGGCTCACTAATGGGGCACTGTACATTGGCGGGGAGCTCAGCTTCCGCTTTAGCGATACACAGTGAATCATGGCACACTGAAAGAATCGTACGCAGACACGGATCAGTGGGACACAACACACACACACGGTTCATTATTGGTACACTGGACATTGGCGGGTAGCCGAACTTCTCTGAAGCAATACATACAGAACCATGGTAGACTGAAAGAATCGTACGCTATAATGGACTCTCGAGCTCAACTCATTTGAAAATAATACCCACTTGCATTCACTGTCCTCTTCTTACAGGGTGTTTTAAATAACAGATGGATTTATTTGCAGTGTTAAAAAGGTAGTCAAAACATAATTCCAAAGAACCTAGCTTGTAACTAGGTAGGCTACTGGGTTATTCTATTTACCGTATTAGTTTAATCAATCAGTATTTTTATAAATAGTTGACGTTCGACAATTAATTAAACTCATCTCTGTAGCCTCCCCGCCTGGCTGAGTGGCTCAGGCGGTTGAGGTGCTGGGCTTCTGAACCCAACTTGGCAGGTTCAATCCTGGCTCAGTGCGATGGTATTTGAAAGTGCTCAGCCTCGTGTCGGTAGATTTACTGGCATGTAAAAGAGCTCCTGCGGGACTAAATTCCAGCGCCTCGGCGTCTCCAAAAACCATAAAAGTTGTTAGTAGGACGTAAAGCCTATAACATTATTATCTAGCCTAATCTATGACTATGAGTCATGCTCATGACCACTCAAAATTGTCTGTTTTATATTCGGAAGAACTGCTCGGTATTCTCTCAGTTCGTACGTCGCATCATTGCACAACACTTCAATAATCGAATCATGAGATCACCGGTGTACGTGCACAGCGAGTAAGTGAGCAGACTGATGCAATAGCTTAAATAAAAAGATGTTCAATCAGAAAACCAGTGGGCTACTGTACATCTCGTGTAGCCTATACAATATATGATGATTTAAAAATCCTCTGCTGACAGAAAGACATTTTCAAAGATGACCGAGCTAGGTGGCTGTGCGTTTAGGGTCATGTAACTATGAGGTTGTATTCAGCGGATGGTGTGTTCGAATCTTACCGTCGGCAGCCATTATGATGGTTTTCCGTGGTTTCCCAATTTTACACCAGGCACATGTTGGTGCTGTACCTTAATTAAGGCCACGGCTGCTTCCTTCCCACTTCTAGCCCTGCCCTATCTCTTCATCGCCATGAGACCTAGCTGTATAGGTGCAATGTAAAGCAACTTATTTGATTTACATTTAATATGCGGGCTACTTACTGTGGACACAGGTATTTTTACATCTAATTCTATATATATATATATATATATATACGTAAGAGTTGTGACTTTCAGAAAACTATGGAAAACCATTAGGTAGTGTATACAATTTGAGTTATGTCAGTAATTATTGTTATTGTTACTATTAACTACGTAAGTTTTGTGCTGTAATATAATAAGCAAGTATAGTACTGAATCTGAAAGTTAGATGACTCATAGGAAAGCAGTTCATAGAATGAAGACCATATGGCAGCAGCAAGCACCGAATGTTGTTGCTGCTGTCTTATCAGTACACACTATACAGATGCATAGGATCGATGACTAATGAGCCGTGAATCGACTCACTGTATCGATTCAGTATCGTGAACGGAATCAAATGAATCAAATATCCCATCACTACTACATTGTATATTGCAAGAATGTGAAAGAACTTATGCTAAAAGTTGAACTTTCTATGATCCAAGTGAATGGAGAATGTTCATTGATGTGATGCTTCCAAGCGAAGTTTGAAGGGCGTATTCTTTCATAGTTCTGATACCAATTGATTCTCTCCTGCTGCTTTGTAGTTCTTGAGGGAATTTATTGCTTTGATCACTTCATCATAAGTTGGTGGTATAACCTTTTCCAGTGGAGTTTTATTTTTTGGGAAAGGATCTTGTTGGAATGTTTTGTAATAGTCTCTTGTTTTATGTTGACTAAATGCTTCTTCTGTGGTATTCAGTGTTTCTTTTTGATAATTTCTTTTAATTCTTCTCATTTCTTTGGCTGTTTGTCTTCTGGTATTGAGGAGTTCTTCATGGGATTTTTCGGTTTTCGGTCAGATAACCATGCCTTATGCCTTTCTTGAACTGCACTGTCACATTCCTCATTCCACCAGGCATGTTTCTTTCTCCATATAAGGGAGCCATTTCCTCAGCTACAGTTTTCAGTTTGTTAATTATTGTCCCAAATTTGTTACTGATGGGTGTTTTAGATCTATTCTATTCATATATATTTTATTATATAACTGGGATCATAATTTCATTTCTTTGCCTAGTGGACTGAGATTTTTTGTCCCCTTTTACGTGTTAACTTAATTTTTATTTTTATACATAATGATCTGAATCAATGTCGAACCCCCGGAGGACTTTCACATTATAAACTTCTATATAGTAATCTCTATCCATGGCTAAATGGGTTTCATTTCTTTCATTATAAAAT
Source organism: Anabrus simplex (assembly GCF_040414725.1). Lineage (NCBI taxonomy): Eukaryota > Metazoa > Arthropoda > Insecta > Orthoptera > Tettigoniidae > Anabrus > Anabrus simplex. The sequence continues at coordinate 917,227,444 of NC_090265.1, forward strand.
AAATGATAAATACATTTATTTTTATTTATTTATTATATAGAAATTATAAATATATTTCATAAATCAATAATAATAAAATTAAAAGTATAATTTGATAGAATCTAATGATGTTTCTTCGAGAATGAAACATGTCACTCTGTTCTGATAAAGGATATAGTTTTCAGCTATGATCAATGATCAATGTTTTCTCTTTTAGGTATTTTCTAATTTTATTTAACTTGAATTAGTTTTGACAGACTGAAGAACATTACAGTTACAGATGAACTAAGATGAAACTGGAACTTCCACTGTAACAACAATAGCAGCAACAACAAACCATACCTCACTATCAGATACATTTTAACACTCCAGGCATTGCACATATTTGATGCCAGCCTTGTTCCACAAGCTGGTGAAGAACTGCAATGTCTGTAACGGCATGCCTGACTCCAAACTTATTCCTAAATACAAACCATTCGTCCATAACAGCTAAGAAAACAGGCATAGTTCATAAACAATGGACCGTAAGGATATGTTCATAGGGAATTTTTCTGTTGTTTTGGGGTGTACCCCTAATTACTTGCCGAATGTTGGGCAACACCCTATATATATAAAGCCAAGATATATATAGAGAGAGAGATTTCTTTCTAACACTGATCATCATCCACTATTCAAAAAGGAGACTTGAGCTATGATAACTTTAATATGGCATTCTTCATAAAATGGGGCAAATTTATTTACATAAAAATATCAATTAGTACTGCTTACCATTCTCCCATGCAGCCTCCTTGGTTTTCAACAGTGCAGCCAGTCCAATATTATCTTTAGGCATGACCCTGTTGAGCATGTTGTCGGAACCCTCTGCATTAGCCATTGCCAGTTGGTTGAACTCCACAAGATGCTCCTTGACCAAAGTAAACCTGATCCACAAGTTCAGAAAACGTCTTAATCATAGCAGGAAGGATAAATCAGCAATTATTGGTAGAAAATTGTGCAGATACATAAGTGACATGGTATATTCAATCATTATTTATTATTCTCACTATACTGTACACCCAGCTTTCTTAGTCATAAACTGGAAGTAACACACACAAAAGTAGTAAAAATGGTTGGTACAACAATATGGGAACAACGATAGAAGGTACTCACAGGAAGGAGATGAAGGACAAGTAAAGAATGAACTTGATGGATAAAATTTAGCATATGAACCAGGTTCACTGATGGAGATCATGTGAGGCAAATACAGGAGAATTGACTACCAACGAGAATGTCACACTCAGCCATGGAAGGGAAGAGATGCAGGGGGATGATATTTAGACTCTGTTTTTAATTATTTAAAGATTAGAGATGTGAAACTAAACAAGCCCACAAAGTTAGCTGCTAGTCGAGGATTTTGGAGGCACTTAGTTAAGTCATACAAGCTTGCACACTGAACACTGAAAGACATAACAATCTATAATGATGTATGTATGTATGTATGTATGTATGTATGTATGTATGTATGTATGTATGTATGTATGTATGTATTGTAACGGTTCAAATCCCGTTACAAGGTGATATATGTATTATTATTATTATTATTATTATTATTAGTAGTAGTAGTAGTAGTATTATGCCTATACTATTATTATTACTATTATTGTAACTATGATTGTTGTTAAATTCAATTATGCAATGATGATCCCTTGCGTGATTGTTGCTTGCTAGATGCTTTACGTCGCACCGACACAGATAGGTCTTACGGCGACGATGGGACAGGAAAGGGCTAGGAGTGGGAAGGAAGCGGCCGTGGCCTTAATTAAGGTACAGCCCCAGCATTTGCCTGGTGTGAAAATGGGAAACCACGGAAAACCATCTTCAGGGCTGCCGACAGTGGGGTTCGAACCTACTATCTCCCGATTACTGGATACTGGCCGCACTTAAGCGACTGCAGCTATCGAGCTCGGTATTGCGTGATTGTAGTTGAAGGTATGTACATATATGTGTGTGTAGATTAACACTAAAAACATGTACAGTACGAGTTGCTGTATATCAGATGTGGATGTAGTGCGTGCAATAACTTGTGGCATTGTAATATTGCGAAATACTGCTGGAGTAACTGCCGAGTCATCGCTCTGTCATCGTGCATATTTAACGGTGAGCTCACTTTCTTTGAGAAACCCAGGGTGCCACAGGCAATTTCGCCATAGTGGGTAACAGTTTGAGCAGGTTGGGAGTAGTTCATAAGTTATTTCTGGAGATTGCGTAGGTGTGTCAACCAATGGTTATAAATACTAGGACCAGCGTCTTATAGCTTCAGTCAACGGTAAGGAGAGACCTCAGTCGGTCATTAGTCATTAATCAAACGGAAGGTGAACAGTGAAGAAGTAAAATGGATAGTGAAGAGTGAGGAGTCGAAAGGATGAAGAGGCCTCAGTGAGACATTAGTCATTGGTCATTGAGAGAGTGAGGCCACAGTTGGTTGGTCAGTGCAGTTGGAAGGAAAGGCCTGCCACGAAGTCATAGAAGGATAGGCTTGCCATGAAGTCATATAGGACAGACTTACCAAGAAGTCATCTGGATGGAGAAGAAGCAGTCACACGGATACTTAGTCGTCAGTGAAACAAAAAAGGATACATCACCAAATTAGGCTTGATACATCTACAGTAAACACCAGATCAATGGAATACGTCGTAATTACACTCAAAGTGTTGAAGGTACAGTCAAGTGAACCAGTGAGGGATAAATTTTGTGTATAATTGTTAAATGTCCGGTCAAGAAGAATTCAAATTTAATGCCGAGTTTCTTTCAGTTGCAATGTCATAATTTTATATTCTCATCTGTTTTATCGCAACAGTTCTTACTATTTTTATTGAAATTATTTCAAGAATACATTTTGTTCTATCAAATTAATTTACCGTTTTATTTCAAGGGCAGAATTAGATAACCTCAAATTTAATGGGGAAACCGAACGCCAATCTCCTTTCCCAGAACCTATATGGTATGTTGTCAAAAGTAAGCTTACTACGCCACACCCTAGAGATATTCAAGATTCTCATTCTATTATTGCAGCACTGAGTTGTAGCTGGCGCCCTTCAAATAATGTATATGTAAGTAATCAGGTAAGAACCAAGTATGAGTACAAGGTCCAACGATTACTTTTTTAAATATTTTTTTGCTATTGGCTTTGCGTCGCACCGACACAGATGGGTCTTATGGCGACGATGGGTCAGGAAAGGGCTAGGACTGGGAAGGAAGCAGCCGTGGCCTTAATTAAGGTACAGCCCCAGCATTTGCCTGGTGTGAAAATGGGAAACCACGGAAAACCATCTTCAGGGCTGCCGATAGTGGGGCTCGAACCCACGATCTCCCGAATGATTATTTTATTTAATGAATGAACATTTATTTTAATATTTTTCAATTTAAATGCAGTTTTATATATGTTTGTAAAGTAAAGTAACCGAGTTAGGAAACTCTTCAGTATGTATGTATGTATGTATGTATGTATGTATGTATGTATGTATGTATGTATGTATGTATGTATGTATGTATGTATGTATGTATGTATGTATGTATGTATGTATGTATGTATGTACTGAGATACTGCTTGAGAGAAAAAGCTATAATGTTCAACCTAACCATAGACAACCACTATATGGAAATAATAATGTAATCTGAATTAATCTTTTCGATATCATCAATGATTAGTAATATCCTGATACACAATCTAGATAGAGCTTGGAATGGTCATAGGCCTAATCCAGAGAAGCTGTAGGGCCAGATTTGAACTATGGATTACTAAACCAATCCGATGTGTGAGTGAACAACACAATATCATTTTCAATTAAAACTAGTTACATTTTACACAATAGAAAACATAATGGGTCCAGTTCTTGACAATCTGATCAATATTTAAATAATGAAACAAAACCAAGGCTTGCTTGGGTTCCTCCATTTCCTTGAGAGAAAATGAACCTGCCAAAACAGCAACGATCCATTCCTGAATCTAATCCATTCTTAATACTATAATACCCTTTATTATCTTCCACATCGCTCATGGCATCTACTCTAGGACGCTACATTTCAGTGGGTGCAGTACCTGTGTGGAATGAATTGCATCTTGTCATTCCAAACAAGTAATATAGAGTAGAGTTTCGATAATTCAAGGTAATTGGGGGAGGGGGTAATACCTCAGATTTAGAATAACTCGGAGTACATGGAGCAACACAGCAACGATTGAAGCTAAGGTCCTGTATTGTCAATGTTATGGCATGGATTAAGGTTATTTATTGAAACAAGTCCTTATTTGAATTATGTTTCTGAATATTGAATCATTTCTGCGCAGCAATGTCACACCATCGCTTGCAGAGCAAGATAAGAATAAATTGACAATACAATATATCAAGTAAATGATATTACATGGCCTTACATTGCATGCCTGCTTCTTCCGCAAGCCAGAGCTTATTCTACATCAGACATTAGAGGTAAGCCTCATAAATAATTTTTCTCCTTTTTCATTTCTTTTCTGTATATTTATTCATTCCTAATTCTGACTATCATTTCCAGATTTATTTCTTTGCCCGAGGTCATAAGTCAACTTAAAGACACCTTATTGTGACAAAAGGATCATAACCTTTATTTTTGTTATTATATATATTTTAATGTTATAATTATTCCTACAACACTGTCTTTGTCTGGTATACATACGTTTTAGTTATCACATAATTTATTTAATTTTTATTTGGGTGAAGATGGCCACTAAGTAACTGAAACTAGTCCCAAGACTTCCGTAACAACATTTACTTGATACTTGATACATACTGGACGTAATACCTGGATTTTGTGATCACCAAGCTATAATTACAACTTTGACCTACAGAAAATCCTCCCCAAAACTTCATTCCAGAAAAATATATAATCTTTCCTGCACCAACTGGAACGATCTTTCCTCTCTTCTATCAAAAAATCTTCCTATTCCCCTCGCATCCTTCATCGGCGATATAAATATCATAAAGATCTGAGAAAACTGGAAAGAAGTATCTTTTGAATATGCCGATCAAGTTGTGCCGAAAGTTTCCATCTCTAATAAGCAAAAAATGCCATGGATCACTAAAGAGACAACATCGGGTATTTGAAAGAGAAACTGTTTATACAGGAAATGGAAGGAAAATCCAAGTGACAGTAGGTGGGAGAAGTACAGACTGGCTAGGAACAAACTTAAATCATTAATCCGTGATGCCTACAGTTCATATATCCACAGCCTTAGTTCCAATAGTAAAGAGCTATGGGCTTTCATCAGAAACAAAAGCGGCAACAGTACTCCATCCGTCTTCAAGTACAACGGATATTCTTGATGATCAACGCCGTGAGAACTCTGTTATTTCTGAATAACTGATTGCCCATATTTAATCACATTTCTGTGAAGATCATGAGTGATATTTACCCGATACCGTCATCTTAAAATTCCATGAGTGGGGAAATATAAATCAACATACATACATACATACATACATACATACATACATACATTATCATTATAGGCTGTTATGCCTTTCAGCGTTCGGTCTGCAAGCCTCTGAGAATTTACTAAACGTCGCCACAATCCTTGATTTGCAACTAGTGCTGTGGCCTCATTTAGTTTTATACCTCATCTTTAAATCGTTAGAAACTGAGTCTAACCATCGTCGTCTTCGTCTCCCTCTACTTCTCTTGCCCTCCATAGCAGAATCCATTATTGTAACCGTACAACAGGGTTACAGATTGCATTCAGTATTTATTATTATTATTATTATTATTATTATTATTATTATTATTATTATTATTATTATTATTATTATTATTATTATTATTAACCCGATTCATTAGATTTTATATATTCTGTTTCTCATCATTTAGACTGTAATAATTAGGTATCACGTATATTATTGTATTTAATCCTAGGTTAAGTGAAATTTGTTTGTATTTATTCTGTATTGTAGTAAGTGAGATTTGTTGGTTTCATATTGTCATGCTGTGGCTTGTAACTCTGGCTAGATGAGCTGGCATAGTATTTTGCAATCGAGGCTATGTTTAACTGTGCAAGTAGATTTTCCGGTGACGCATTCAGCATAGTCATTCTCAATCCGCTTGGGTACGCTTAGACGACACATGACTGATGACATCAGTGTGTGGGCACGTGATTGCGACCAAGTGTCAGTATTCGCCAGCTACTGTATGTTGAAGTGGAAGGGATGAACAGTGAGTAGGGAAATGAGTCGTCATCGCGAGGTTATATAAGTTGATGCAACGGTGGGGAGAGGTATTCAGTTCATAGTATTCAGTTCATATCGTTCAGATCATATGTAACAGTCGATGTATAAAATGGAAGAAGTGGTCTTAGTGTGATGGTCAGAGCTAAGAGTTGTGTTTGAAGAAGTAATAATCGAGGAAGTCTACAAGTGGTGGTTGTATCCGAGCAGAGACGGGTACTATGCTGATAAAGAAACATCATCTTCTTGTGAGGATGGACTTCACAAGATGTTTCAATAATATTTTCCAATTTCTTATAATATATTGAGTGGACGTAATTACATTGGAGCTCCCTACACGCGTACATGGTATGTAGGCCAGCTCCTTGTTATATAAGAAGATAACAGCAGACGGCTCCCGACTTCAGCTCAGAGGTTTTCCCAAGAATTTCAAGTTCAACAGCGGTGTATGCCGACATCAGGTAATTAAAGCATCAGACATGTTATGCATTCATAACATGAAGAAGAATGTAATCAGCGGCGATATCACATCTCACTTCAAGTTCATGCCAATAGCTTTTTTTGTTTAAATTAAATTTTCCTTTTATTAGTACCGCAAATCTCACGATATATTTTTTTGTTAAATTAAAACACGTCAATGATTGTTCATTGTGACGTAAATTATAGTCATAAACTCAGTTTTATTTTAATTATAATAAGTGATTCCAGTTCCATGTACAATCCTCAATTGTGGAAATGCAACAGTAATTTAATATTTTCCTGATCCATATCCCTGTATATTGCCAAATATGTGAGTTTATCACCTCACGCCTTGAGATAATTGATATAAGAGGTATGCTCTACCGAATTTTGTTGTTTTTCTTAAAAAAGCAACTGGCGCTCAAACAAATGTCATTTATATTGTGTGGAAGATATGAAGGTATAAGAATAGTGGTTGGAGTAGCCACATTATTCTCCTAGGTAACCTATACTCCTCCATTCGCCTCACATGACCCCACCATCGAAGCCGGTTTATGCGTACAGCTTCATCCATCGAGTTCATTCCTAAATTAGCCTTCATCTCCTCATTCTGAGTAACCTCCTGCCATTGTTCCCACCTGTTTGTACCAGCAATCATTCTTGCTACTTTCATGTCTGTTCCTTCTAACTTATGAATAAGATATCCTGAGTCCACCCAGCTTTCACTCCCATAAAGCAAAATTGGTCTGAAAACAGACCGATGTAAAGATAGTTTCGTCTGGGAGCTGACTTCCTTCTTACAGAATACTGCTGATCGCAACTGCGAGCTCACTGCATTAGCTTTACTACACCTTGATTCAATCTCACTTACTATATTACCATCATGGGAGAACACACAACCTAAATACTTGAAATTATCGACCTGTTCTAGCTGTGTATCATCAATCTGACATTCAATTCTGTTGAATTTCTTACCTACTGACATCAATTTAGTCTTCGAGAGGTTAATTTTCATACCATACTCATTGCACCTATTTTCAAGTTCCAAGATATTAGACTGGAGGCTTTCGGCACAGTCTGCCATTAACCAACTAATGCCCACCGTATATAATATCATACGCAAAACGTGCTTTCCAAATGGCGTTATATCTGAGTCACCGTGACTGTTTTGCAATTTTTTAAAGGTATAATTTAGCGCATCAGGGACGCAAATAATGTTTCCTAGCTAATGACATTGTTGTTTTCCCCCTGTTACGTTGATAGTTGGAAAGAAAGTGCGGGTCGCGCAGCAGGCTGACCAAAATAATGCACCGGTGAGTATTTATAATTATTGTGGAATTGAGCTATGAAAAATGAATCATATTTCAGTATATTTGCTACGGGAATAGTATGAGGATTTGACCTCGTATGATAGTTACTACCTTCACTGATCGAGATGGCATTCAAACACAAATATCTTTTAACGTATGAAATATCATACGCTGGGCATTCACAGGATGAAAATTTTCAATTTCAGATAAAATACAATAACAGATTGGGAGGCCATTCTGAGCATTCTGGACAGCTTAGAAAATGGTGATTATGACGATGACCCATTTTCAGAAGCAAATGAAATATGATTAGTGCTTACGGGAGCTGTTGATGGCAATGACAGTGATCAAGATGATGGGCCTAGTGATGATGATGATTGTGCTACAGCTTGGGATGTAGGGAAGGGTATACTTAGACAGGAAGTCGAAGTCAGAGGGTAAAGAAAACTCCGTGTGGCTTAGAAGAGAGACTCGATGTCTGTATTTTTGAAAATTCAGAGAGAGTATTTACTGCAGCTGATGAGAAACAAGTACCACTACAGAAGGCTCCTACAATTACAGAATCCACTGATGTATCTTCCGAATGGAATAAATCCAGGAATCCACAAAAGAAAGTAAGGAAAGTAAGAAATTGTGTAAACAAGGAGCTTAAGAAGTCAGTGAAGTTTACAGGGAGAGATGTGCCAGAGCCATCATGCGTTCAAGAGTGGAGTGTCAGTAAGTTCACTCCAGTGCTTTGTTCAGTTCCATATGATGAAATGATTACTAAATGGTGATGGATGAAAACAAACAATTCAATGTTTTCTGTGGTTACTGTTACTAATAAGTTTCTGTTGTATTACAAAAACAACAGTAGGCTTCAAAATTCGCTTCAGATCATGCTAACACATCATAAGATAGGTGGAAAGTACGGACTTTGCCCAAGAGGGATCTGAATTATTTAAATTCCATCTATAAGATCAGTATTCTGTTTATAGTTCTAATTTATGTTGCAATAAATTATTTTTGTTCTTAGTAAATTTTGTGTAATATGTTATTCCCTACTGCCCAGCGTATGATATATCATACGCCAAAAAAATGGCCCTTAAAATTAAAATATTCATATTTTTTAAGTATTCTTGCTTCAAGGATCGGTTATACATGTAAAGCTGAAAAAAGTACAAGAAAACACGAAAAAAATATTTTCTGGGCATTAATGGGTTAAGACCAAGTCGTCAGTATAGGCCACACTGCTTACTACATTTTCACCTAACTGAATCCCTCCCTGCCATTTGATACCTTTCAGCAGATGATCCATGTAAACTACGAACAGCAAAGGTGACAGATTACAGCCTTGTCTAACCCATGTAAGTACCCTGAACCAAGAACTCATGCTACCATCAATTCTCACTGAAGCCCAATTGTCAACATAAATGCCTTTGATTGATTTTAATAATCTACCTTTAAATCGATAGTCCCCCAATATAGTGAACATCTTTTCCCTCAGTACCCTGTCATATGCTTTCTCAAGATCTACGAAACATAAAACACAACTGCCTATTCCTCTCGTAGCATTTTTCAATTACCTGGTGCATACTGAAAATCTGATCCTGACAGCCTCTCTGTGGTCTGAAACCACACTGGTTTTCATCCAACTTCCTCTCAACTACTGATCGCACTCTTCCTTCCAAGATGCCAGTGAATACTTTGCCTGGTATACTAATCAATGAGATACCTCGATAGTTGTTGCAATCCTTCCTGTTCCCTTGCTTATAGATAGGTGCAATTACTGCTTTTGTCCAATCTGAAGGTACCTTACCAACACTCCATGCTAATTTTACTACTCTATGAAGCCATTTCATCCCTGCCTTCCCACTATACTTCACCGTTTCAGGTCTAATTTCATCTATTCCTGCTGCCTTATGACAATGGAGATTTTTTACCACCCTTTCCACTTCCTCAAGCATAATTTCACCAACATCATTTTCCTCCTCCCCATGAGCTTGGCTGTTTGCAACACCATCAGGATGATTTCCTTTTACATTGAGAAGATGTTCAAAATATTCTCTCCACCTCTCCAGTGATTCCCTAGGATCTATTATGAGTTCACCTGAATTACTCAAAAGACTGGTCATTTCCCTTTTCCCTCCCTTCCTAAGATTCTTTATTACTGTCCAGAAAGGTTTCCCTGTTGCTTGACCTAGCCTTCCTAGGTTATTACCAAAATCTTCCCACGACTTCTTTTTGGATTCAACAACTATTTGTTTCGCTCTGTTTCTTTCATCTACGTACAAAATCCCTGTCTGCCTCGGCCCTTGTTTGGAGCCGTTTCTGATAAGCCTTCTTTTTACGTTTACAGGCTGCTCTCACTTCATCATTCCACCAAGATGTTCGCCTTTTCCCATCTTTACACACAGTTGTTCCTAGGCATTCCCATGCTGTTTCTACTACAGCATCCCTGTATACCTCCCATTCTATTTCTACATCCTGAACCTGCTTACTCTCTACTGTTCGAAACTTCTCACTAATCATATCCATGTACTTCTGTCTAATTTCCTCATCCTGCTTTGAATGCAAGAATACATACATAGGACAATCTGGCCGCAATTTTAAAATTAGATATTTGGAACATGTGAATGCTGAAAAACATAGAAGATTCTCAGCTATGGGATCACACATGACTGCCACAGGTCATAAATTTACCACCATAGAACAAGACCTGACCATCATAAAGAAATTAAAGAAGGGCAGCTTAATGAACACATATGAAGATCTATACATTCATCTAGACCAACTTATAAAGAAAAATGATAACCTTAATGAGGCTGTAGAATATAAGAATCCTTTATATTATCAAATTCTAGTATATTTGAAAATGCTTGAAAAAGATCACGAAAAAAGAATTGGAATTTCTCCATCTACAGATAGCCCTACAACTTATTCCTCCTCAGTTGAAGCTATAGGTGGCAGCAAGGAGGTTCTTGACACACCTATATACCCCACTCCTCCACCTCCTCAGGTGCAAGAGCAAGGAAGAACGCATCATCAATTTTACACCAGACACAAGACTGTGAAAGAATGTCCCCCTGTGGGTGGGGGCAGTAGAATAACATCCACGGTATCCCCTGCCTGTCGTAAGAGGCGACTAAAAGGGGCCCCAGGGGCTCTGAACTTTGGAGCGTGGGTTGGCGACCATGGGGCCCTCAGCTGAGTCCTGGCATTGCTTCCACTTACTTGTGCCAGGCTCCTCACTTTCATCTCCCCTATCCGACCTCCCTTGGTCAACTCTTGTTCTTTTCCAACCCCGACGCTATTAGGTTTGCGAGGGCTAGGGAGTCTTTCACTTTCACGCCCTTCGTGGCCCTTGTCTTCCTTTGGCCGATACCTTCATTTTTCGAAGTGTCGGATCCCTTCCATTTTTTTCTCTCTGATTAGTGTTATATAGAGGATGGTTGCCTAGTTGTACTTCCTCTTAAAACAATAATCACCACCACCACCTGTGAAAGAATGACAGGAGTTACTGTTCCAAAGGAAAGCAGGCTTAATAAGAATTGACAACTAAGAATTAGTTATATTTCATCTGCATTAATAATAAGAACCACATTGTGATATCTGGTTTTCTTCTGGTTTTCTTCATTTCGACAATTACCTATAAACTGTATAATTTATAATTTGACCTTTTTTCATGAATTATTAAGAAAAGAATATTCGTTTAGGACATACTCTCTATGGAATATTGTACAAGTGTTTCCTTGACAACTGCTTTCAATTGTGTTACGGAGATATCCGTGGTAGGTAGAGGTGAAAGAAGGTGCGGGTGTGAATGGGTTTCAAGCTACGAATTTAACGTGCAATGTAAAATTAATTTAAAATTTAACTAGGTTATATTTTCTTTTCAAAAACAAGAGATAACAATCATAACAGGTACAGAGTAGCAAAAATGTAGGTACAATATTACTGGATTCGGGCTCAGTGCCCTTACTTCATAACTCTTGGGCCATCAGCCCCGCCTTACTCCAAAAAATTTTAGCCAAGGGGCAGAAAGCCCCATTCATGCCCAGGAGCACTGGCTCCAAACATTACACATAAAGCCTGCACGAGGCATACAGAAACAAATTTCAAAGAGCGATCCGCTCTCAAAATTGTAAGCCTATCACAAGGCCACACCAAACTCTACCTTCAAGCTGTCCTCTAAGGACGTATTCACAGGGGTAAAATACCCAACCTACTGAGGTCTATTACATGAAAAGAAGGTTGATTACATGACCTCTAAAATAACAATTTGAGAGGAGGCGAACTTGCACTCCTAATACACTTTGTTTTTTTTAAACCTAATCTGGCTCTGGGCCACTAACGCAAGGGCTAATCCCATACTACAGAGGTGACTTAGAGAAGAACAATTTACATTACATAAACGAAGAATAGTTTGAGAAAATAAGTTCACCTCAAAACAAATGTGAGTGGGAGCTCGAGAGGGTAGCACTCTCTATCCCAATATGTAGCTTTACAAGAAAAAGATGAAAAGAGTAATTACATTTTAGGAAAAGGTTACATGATGGAAATGCTTCGAACCCGCCGCGAGTGTTAAACTGCTAACCTCGCAAGAAAAGAAGTTATTAATAGGCCATTACCTGGTGTTGAACGGCTGAAGAAGAAAGAGGCGCTTCCCGCCTCCTGCTATGTACTTAATACACTGAAAGATGGAACAGAAGTGGCCCGGAGACCCTAAAATCAGCAGTTTATATACTCTCGCGGAAGTTTCTAGGCGTTAGGGGAATGAAAACACCCGCCCACAATGTTTTTATTGGATAGGACCCCGCAATCGATTCAAGTTGGGGGAAGATACATCTGATTGGATAGAAATTAATTTAAGAAATTCGGGATTGGCTACATGCAAAACAAGGGGAAAGAGAGGGGTATACAGCCAACTTAAACAATAACAGAAAGAAATTTAGCAAAGAACAAACATTTGAAATAAAAATTTCTTCAACAAAATAGTTCTTTGACTCCGCACTAGGTTGCACTATTGTTGATCTTCAGTAGTGTCCTCTAGAAGAGAAAGTTCTCTTACTTCAAGCTAAACAAAAACACATCAAAAGTGACACAGTTCAAAAACTCAAAATTTTCCACGTGGTGACATCTTCTGAGAAAGTAGAGAATTAATAGAATAGATAAAGTTCAACCTTCCTCCAGAAGAGGAGTTTCAACTGGCGCAACTTTTAAATAAACGGTGTAGAGGTGTACCGCCCGGTACAAATTGTAGTAATAATTTATATATTTTCTCTTGAGTTTTTGTTTGTCTTAATGTTGTCAATCTTATGTTAATTTTAAGGACACTTCCTCTTAAGCATTACTTTGTCCATTTTATATATTTTTCATCTAAACAGTGTTATGTGGCTGAAGATGTTGATAAAATACGAAACATGTACCACTTTTAACCATTAAATTGCCTTAAGCAATCATTGTATCGACTAGGTGGAAAATAATAAATACTTAATTGTGAATGTCCCGTATTATTTAATAATGTTGTTTAAATAAATAAACAATAAACTTATGGTATTGTGAAGGTGGAATATTGAAACTTAACCTTAAAATATACGTACGACAATACGGACTTTACGATGAAATTTATTTTATGTAATGCATTCCTGGTAGGTCGGATGCAGAGCACTGTGTTCAGTGGGGTCAGATCAGAACAAACTTTAGTCACCTTGGGTGTGATTCAACATAGTGTGATAGGACCGCTTCTGTATGTGATATTTACGCTGGACCTGCCAGGTTGTGTATCGTCTTCTATGGCACAGTAGGCTGATGACACCATCATTTACAGAGCCATTCGCAATGAGAATGATGTAAATAAGTTACAGTCAGATCTAGATAATGTGGCTCTGTGGTGCAAAATAAACAGAATGTCTCTAAATGTACAGAAATGTAAATATATCTGCTTAACTAGAGCAAGATCACAGTTACAACACCAAATTTCACTGTGTGGTAAAAACCTGATACCTTGTACCTCAATAAAATTGCTTGGCATTCACATTTGCAACAATTTAAAATGGAGCACGCATGTTGAGGAAATAAGGTGCAAAGCATACAGAGTCCTGGGATTCATCTGCAGATCTCTACTTGGAGCCAGGAAGAAAGCAGTTCAGACAGTCTAGTTGTCATCAGTACGGCCAATACTGTTTTATGGGCTTCCTTCCCGGCACCCTACTACAGTGGAGAACATGACGAAACTAGAGGGAGTTTAACGCCGAACAGAACGACTCATTACTCAACATGGTTGTTTAAAAACAGCCAGTGTCGAATTAAGATTTTGTGAAACTGATATCCAATAATAATAATAATAATAATAATAATAATAATAATAATAATAATAATTTGTAGATCAGGTTAAACTAAAAGTTAATGGCCATGAGTTACAATGTTACTTGTTCTTATTGTGTAATGTTTGATGTGTGCTATATTAAGTGGAATATCAGCCTGAAATACGGCAGAATCCTGAGGGATTAATTATATAGTTTATTTGGGAAGTATGTGTCTGGTGAACCATGTCTTCTGCAAATTTTGGAGCACGTGTTAAATGATGTGAATAAGATTTAAAGTAATAATAATTTTATCGTGACTCATGAACCACAGGTCCGATGGTGTTAATGTTTAACCTATATTTATGTGCGTGTTATGGTAGACAATTCTTCTGAATATTGAACCGCCGATATTCTTGATCATCAATGTTGTGAGAACTCTGTTATTTCTGAATAAGTGATTGCCCATATTTAATCACATTTCTGTGAAGGTCGTGAGTGATATTTACCCGATACCGTCATCTTAAAATTCCATGAGTGGGAGAATATAAATCAACATTTAGTAGTAAAATTCCAGAATCCGACTGTAATATAAGTAAATAATAATCATGTATCATTTGTGTGATTGTGGAGTGAGTGTAGAAATGTGGTTCTGCCCTGGCCATGTGTTCACCATGTTGGGCCCAGGTTATTTCCAGCATTGTTGGTGATCATTTAATTTGAGATGGTTATAACCTTTAGTAAGTTTTATTTAAAATTTACATAAAAGTAACATTAAGGTACCAGCCATAAATGAACAAGTGCATAATATTTCAATCGTATGGGCAAGGTACCCAAAATTTGTAAAGATTGTTAATTTCAGTTTTGAGGCATCAGATAACGTGAATTGATTACCGTCACATATTATTCAGAGCAGTTTAGAAGGAATTTCGTGGAAATAACAATTCTTGTGAATGTATTTTAATGGTGATAAAGTCTTGAATAGACATGCTTCAGTAAATTTATACATACATACATACATATATTATCATTATAGACTGTTATGCCTTTCAGCGTTCAGTCTGCAAGCCTCTGAGAATTTACTAAACGTTGCCACAATCCTCAATTTGCAACTAGTGTTGTGGCCTCATTTAGTTCTATACCTCTTATCTTTAAATCCTTAGAAACAGAGTCTAACCATCGTCGTCTTGGTCTCCCTCTACTTCTCTTACCCTCCATAACAGAGTCCATTATTCTCCTAGGTAACCTATCCTCCTCCATTCGCCTCACATGACCCCACCACCGAAGCCGGTTTATGCGTACAGCTTCATCCATCGAGTTCATTCCTAAATTAGCCTTTATCTCCTCATTCCGAGTTCCCTCCTGCCATTGTTCCCACCTGTTTGTACCAGCAATCATTCTTGCTACTTTCATGTCTGTTACTTCTAACTTATGAATAAGATATCCTGAGTCCACCCAGCTTTCGCTCCCATAAAGCAAAGTTGATCTGAAAACAGACCGATGTAAAGATAGTTTTGTCTGGGAGCTGACTTCCTTCTTACAGAATACTGCTGATCGCAACTGCGAGCTCACTGCATTAGCTTTACTACACCTTGATTCAATCTCACTTACTATATTACCATCCTGGGAAAACACACAACCTAAATACTTGAAATTATCGACCTGTTCTAGCTTTGTATCACCAATCTGACATTCAATTCTGTTGGATTTCTTACCTACTGACATCAATTTAGTCTTCGAGAGGCTAATTTTCATACCATACTCATTGCACCTATTTTCAAGTTCCAAGATGTTAGACTGCAGGCTTTCGGCACAGTCTGCCATTAAGACCAAGTCGTCAGCATAGGCCAGGCTGCTTACTACATTTCCACCTAACTGAATCCCTCCCTGCCATCTGATACCTTTCAGCAGATGATCCATGTAAACTACAAACAGCAAAGGTGAAAGATTACAGCCTTGTCTAACTCCTGTAAGTACCCTGAACCAAGAACTCATTCTACCATCTATTCTCACTGAAGCCCAATTGTCAACATAAATGCCTTTGATTGATTTTAATAATCTACCTTTAAATCGATAGTCCCCCAATATAGTGAACATCTTTTCCCTCAGTACCCTGTCATATGCTTTCTCAAGATCTACGAAACATAAAACACAACTGCCTATTCCTCTCGTAGCATTTTTCAATTACCTGGTGCATACTGAAAATCTGATCCTGACAGCCTCTCTGTGGTCTGAAACCACACTGGTTTTCATCCAACTTCCTCTCAACGACTGATCGCACCCTCCCTTCCAAGATGCCAGTGAATACTTTGCCTGGTATACTAATCAATGAGATACCTCGATAGTTGTTGCAATCCTTCCTGTTCCCTTGCTTATAGATAGGTGCAATTACTGCTTTTGTCCAATCTGAAGGTACCTTACCAACACTCCACGCTAATTTGACTACTCTATGAAGCCATTTCATCCCTGCCTTCCCACTATACTTCACCATTTCAGGTCTAATTTCATCTATTCCTGCTGCCTTATGACAATGGAGATTTTTTACCACCCTTTCCACTTCCTCAAGCATAATTTCACCAACATCATTTTCCTCCTCCCCATGAGCTTGACTGTTTGCAACACCACCATGATGATTTCCTTTTACATTGAGAAGATGTTCAAAATATTCCATCCACCTCTCCAGTGATTCCCTGGGATCTGTTACGAGTTCACCTGAATTACTCTGTTCATTTCCTTTTTTCCTCCCTTCCTAAGATTCTTTATTACTGTCCAGAAAGGTTTCCCTGCTGCTCGACCTAGCCTTTCCAGGTTATTACCAAAATCTTCCCATGACTTCTTTTTGGATTCAACAACTATTTGTTTCGCTCTGTTTCTTTCATCTACGTACAAATCCCTGTCTGCCTCGGCCCTTGTTTGGAGCCATTTCTGATAAGCCTTCTTTTTACGTTTACAGGCTGCTCTCACTTCATCATTCCACCAAGATGTTCGCCTTTTCCCATCTTTACATACAATTTTTCCTAGGCAGTCCCTTGCTGTTTCTACTACAGCATCCCTGTATGCCACCCATTCACTTTCTATATCCTGAACCTGCTTAGTGTCTACTGTTCGAAACTTCTCACTAATCATATCCATGTACTTCTGTCTAATTTCCTCATCCTGGAGATTTTCTACCCTTATTCGTTTGCAGACAGATTTCACTTTCTCTACCCTAGGCCTACAGATACTTAGTTCACTACTGATCAGATAATCCAACCATTATTAAGAGGAGGTTTTCCCAGCATAATGTTATTTCTTTATTCAAGCCAGATGTGTGCTAATGGATATTTATTGTATATTTCATTTAAATTCAAGCTTCAATATGAGTGGAGAACGAAGGTGTAACAAATCAGGCAACTTGTGGAGAAGAAATCTGAACAAAATCCATCAAGCTTTATTTGTTAATTTTGTTAAATTTGTGGGTTTTTTGAGTGCTAGTTTTAATAAATGTCAAAACTGTTGTTTTAAATGTTTTCTGATTGTCATCAGTCCTTGTATCTTACCTGCCCTTTAAAAACAAGCAAGGCCCGACAGCGAACTGTCCACGACTGGGACTTTCGCTCTCCGGCTGAGCCGACCGGGAATAAAGGGGGCAATACATACATACTATTCTCAATGAAGCACTGAAAAAACTCAACCAACTGTGCTAAGATTTAATTCCACAATCTTCGGCATAGAAGACGGCTGGCCAACCGACCATTCAATCTTACCATTCAGTCTTCAAGTTTGAAGCCCAGGGGCAAGTAGCATGGTGAACTCCTTCCTATTCAGAAACTGTCAACAGGAATTTGTACGATACAATCACGTCCATAATACAACAGAAGGTCGCCCAGGATCTCTGGTGACGAGTTTGAAGACCAATGGCGGTGCTGTTATCAACCTGAGCACGGTAAAATAGGGGGGGGTTAATGTTTCACGTCAGTACTGAGAACATGTGAATAGGGTTTCGTGACATTAGCTGAAACGATGCCAAATCAGATTGACCCTTACTGGGAAGGCTATATAATAGCCCTTTCCAATGCTAAATATAGGTATTCTGCAATCCAAGAAATATGCAAGAAGTGTGATTTCTTGATATCAAAGAATGGGATCAGTGCTGTATTGAATAAAAGAGGCAAAGGCCGACTGGACTTAATCCCAGAGAGGAAAAAACAGACAAATCCATGGCCAGCTACCTGCCGTACCTGTCTGAGGTGGTAACCTTGCCCCCCAAAGACTATCGCACGTAAGTTGGGGATGTCTGTTTCAAAAGTTAACACTATAATCAACAAGGACCTGCAATTAGAAAAGCGGAACGTCGCAATAACGCAAGAAATGTGGTGACATTAGACGAAGCATATGTGTACCTTATTGATTGTAACAAACCCCGCTCTATTTACCACCACTCTAGAGACAAATCACTATATGGGAGGTATGGGTACATCAAGATAAAGCATGCAGCCACACCTCTCGTTCAACTCATCTGTTCTTGGAGAATGGAGATGAAAATTGGAATCCGTGCAATTCCTTTTACTGACCCAATGGTTCATCCATGGATTTCTGTGCATTTGGACTCCTAAAAAAGGCCTTAGGTGTCTACTCACTATCCATGGCTTCTGAAAGCCTGTCAGGAGGAGTGGAGTAAGATAGACAGGTTAGCTCTGCGAAGAAGTCTGCTAAAACGGAAATTATGTTGTCTGGCTATAGCTAGAAATGCTGGCTTTCCAAATGAGCATGATCGTTGGTGGAGACATGGCTTTTCATAAGCAAATTGTCCTTCCAACTTCGTCTCCAGAGATCCTGAACGACCTTCTGTAGTCATCTTTCCTTTCCATGTTTATGTTCTCAGAGCTTGAAAATAATGCCACTATACCCACCTCTTAAGTATTATACCACAATGTTTACAGATTTAAATTATTTCGATGTTTAATATTCATCCTGCATAGCTAATCAAACTTCTAGCACAGGGCCTCTCAGGGTGCATGCACTGTGCACGGTGCAAAAGACGGCTTTGCTTGGTTGCCCAGAGTGCAGACCCCCACTCCTCGATTTGGAGCCATAGCGCTGTCTCTCTCTTTCCTCACACCTGTCTCGCTCTTCCTCACTTGCTCCGCAACGCTCAAAATCCGAGCCGAGTTCAGCCGTGCTTAGCCGAGTAACCCAGAGACGAAGCGTTGGTCCGAGCCGAGCCGAGTGGAACAGATGCAAAGTGCAAGGAGCTCTTGCGCCTCGATTTGCACGTGTGAGATTTTGGGCGTTTAAGAGGCCCTATTCTAGCATCTAAGTCAATATACTCTTGAGATGAATTCATGACAAATAGTGCTCCAGTAAGGTAATTTATTAGTCAATGAAAAGGTAGTGAATCACTCAACTAACAACAGTTCTACTATTGTTATATTTTTAAATGTTACTTATCATCTCAGCATAATATTGTACACTTTGTGTTTATACAAAATATGAAATACTGAAATATACAAATTCATTCAAATGAAAGCATAGCATTCCCTGTAAAAGTAAATGTATATTTGGAAGATGTGATTATAAACTCACTTGGCAGTTCGGAAGAAGATAGCACACCCATCTACGTATTTGCGCTCGTTCTCTGTCATCGTTTTGGCTCGAGATTTTGGTGAGAATATGCCCTCATAACCATCCTGTTTAAGCTCAGGCTGGAAGAAGTTGTAGAACTGGCTTGTTTCCACCTCCTAGAAAATATACGTTTGTTTAAACTCATAGATAAAAGAATAAGAAACATGTTCTTATGAGTCATGAAGGAGGACCATTTTATTTCATTATGAGACCAACTTTCAAGAACTTTTACAGATCTATCAACAAAACAGAAGCGTACATTTTCAAGTATGACGTCACTAATTTAGGAGAAGTAGAAGTAGAATAAGCATACTATTAGGATGTAAGGATTCATAATTTTAATTTAGAATGATGGAAATATGAGTTACCAAAATGCTGCACAGACATTTGGCAGAACAGTTGCAATTATTCCCAGAGCTTTAAATATCTCAAAGAAATCAGCAATTCTCTTTGAACTTATTTAAGCTGAACCCCTCTCTATCATCTTGCCTTTGATCAACTCTTATATTCTTAGACCAGGTAGCATTGGATTTATAATGCTTAGGGATTTTTTTTCTTCTTACCACATTCCATTTCCTTATTTAACACCATCCTTTCTTTAGGATCAAATGTTTCTCTCCATGGATAAATTATATGAAGGACTTGTGTAACTCATATAAAGAAAGATTTTTTCTATTAAAATTCAGCATAGGCATGTAAAAAACATTTGTGAAATATATGAGGAGAATGCCTTTGGTGAATCAACAGCTCAAGATCATCACTCAATAAGAATACACAGCTTCTATTGACAAAGACCAGACTTCACAGCAGTGGCGTGCACTGAACCCCAGCTACTCCAGCGCTTCTGGAGCAAATAATTTTGTATTTACATTGTCTTATTATTCCTTAGAACTTTTCTTTATCAAGTTAAAAGAAACTGCAAACAGTTAAATCAAGGCAAGTGCAGCGGTCTCGATAACCTGTTCGCTCTACCGCAGTCCAGGTCTTTCCAGCGAGCTTGGTTTCTTTGCTGGCGCGAAAGAGAGCTACCCAAGCAAAATTCAAGTCGCTTGGTTGGGGCTTGTGCTTTAAGCCACCTTCTCTTGGGGAGGCGAGGTAATGGCTGTTGACCTTGCTCGAGATTCACAGCGTCTTACGGTGGTGGAGCAGCTAGCTTTGGATACATGTTAGTTCTAATAGTTAAGACTCAAAGTGTTCAGGGCCACACACCAGAGGCTAGAAGAAAAAACAGTATGGCTACTTGTACTTAGTCTTGCTAATAAAAATAGCCATTTTATGAAATCAATTGTAATAAAAGTATTTATTTTATTATTGGATTTCGGGATAGATGAAGTTTTTGGGAGCGATTCATTGATAGCACGTGTAGAGTATGTTTTTTGATGCACGCAGAATAATATTCAGTTACCCAGCATGAACACAGAGCCAAGAGCGAAGTACAAGAATTTTGTATTTGGATGCTTTGTACAAGAGGGTTTGCCTGTATTGGTGGTACATGGTGAATTTTGTAGCGTTCCCCTTGGATTATAGGTGAAGTTTTCGTGAGTTCTGCGGCATACATCATGAGGAATATTCTCTCTGTGCCTACGTTCAGGAAGCAAGTGAAACTGTAAAAATTTGGTGACGGAAAAATACCTGCTAATTTTTTTGCTCATGAAGTTTAGGCTAGGTTTTCTAAAAAATAAAAAGTTAATCCCAGTATATTTCTGTGAAAACAATGACTATACTACTACGAAGCATCAGCGGGTGAAACTGTAAGTACATTTTTTTTAAAATCTACTTAAGTTATGATGGTGCCGTCACGGCTGTGAATATCAATTTCGAAATGTGTGCTAGTATGTGGTTGAAAATATTCTTATTCGAGTGAGTTATAATTTTATATGTTCTTTAATACATAAATTGTATTTTTTATTTATTTATTAATTTATTTATTCGTTTGTCTGGTCTGTTTGCTTGTTATACTTCCACTTATTTATTGAGTGAGTTTATAAAATAATAATGTTGGTTTTAGGGAGAGTGGTGGGGCTGCGATTGCTTTTTTCTTAAATGTTCGTAGCTGGGGTAACGAATGTGTTCATCGCACACTACTGCTTCACAGAAACATCCACACAAATGTTACTTACGAAGTACTTTCAGAATATGAGTCACCCATTAGCAAAGCAGGCCAAGTCCTTGTTAACAAAATTCTGTGAAATGATGAAAAACTGATTTCTACTCTCACTCCTGCTACAATCATGATATTCTTTTAATGTAAATAGGGAACTATTACAGATTTAACCTGTTTAAGCTATGAACTCCAACATGAAAGGTTAGCTTAAATGTTTTAAATGCTTATTTGCATTCAGCATGTTTTGCAATCAAAAAATGGAGTGAGCCCATTTAGCAAACATCCAGGTGGCTCCAAAACCAGCTTTGTCAGAATCAACTGCTTCAAGTGACTCGGGAGGTGCAGAGGAGAAAAGGTGTAACCATCTATTTTAATTTACTTAAAATTCACTAAGAAGATATTTTGTAATGCTGGCAGATGTAAACATTTAGTCTTCTCATTTTAAAATCAAAGAGTAGATTGGTTACAAAAAATATCTAGTATTTTTTTTAAATCCAATTCAATTTAACATTTCCTTTACGATTGAACCCTTGGCCAATAATAATAATAATAATAATAATAATAATAATAATAATAATAATAATAATAATAATAATAATACATTTTAAAAGAATAATCAACTCAGGTTGGAACAGAAATCACCAAGAGAATTGCTCTGGCTAGTGTTCTGTATGTGTAGTCTTGTGTTTCTCAGGACTGAAGACCCTTTCATTATTGAATTTATAGTACCAATGGTTCAGTTAAATTCTGCCGCATTATCAATATCTGAAATGCTCTCAAGTGACAGGGAATATCCAAGATAGTTGTAGGACCTCTGAACTGGTAAACAGTACCTTATCAGCATATAACAGTGTATCAAGTTGTAAGCAGCTATTTATGGTGATGCTGGTGTGGGGAAGAAGTCTCCTATCTTTTATAAGAGTGTTCGTGTGGAACAAGAGTTCTCAAACTTTTTTGATTTGCAGCCCACTGTTTTACCTCATGGAATATTGTGGCACATCTGGCCTGCTTTTGATTTCAACACTAGTCAAGCTAATCGTTATGCTTTCATAGAACTGGGATAATCCGCATCATCACTTAATTCTTTCTCATTTCTGCTTCTATACAGTGTATAACTCTTACTAGAATGTCATGATTACAAGGACAAAACAACTACAATTTTATTTTAACAAGTAAATTATGAGTAAAATTTTGTAAAACATAATGAATACAAGTGAAGATTACTAAAAATGTATATGCTACAAGTAATTTGATTACTTGTACTCAATTACTTCCCAACTCTGACCAAGACATACTGCAAACTGGAGTTATATTTCAATTATGATTTTTTTTATGAAAAACACTACCTATATTCTGCATAGTTAGTCCATTGTATCACAAGAGGATGTTTTCCATTTGGTAGCTTGGGTAAATCTTGTTGCTAGTACCTAGAATAGAAGGTATGATAGGCCTTCAGTCTGGTGTTATGGCCATTTTTAAACAACAGTAACTATGATTCTGTACCTATAAATCTATTTAAAATTACGATCAGAACTCCAATAATTCAGAAAAGTAAAACAAACTTGCTTTTTTTCTTGCTAGTTCCTTTACGTCACACCGACACAGATACGTCTTATGGCGAAGATGGGATAGGAAAAGCCTAGGAGTTGGAAGGAAGTAGCCGTGGCCTTAATTAAGGTACAGCCCCAGCATTTGCCTGGTGTGAAAATGGGAAACCACAGAAAACCATCTTCAGGGCTGCCGACAGTGGGATTCGAACCCACTATCTCCCGGATGCAAGTTCACAGCCGCGTGCCCCCGAACCGCACGGCCAACTCGCCCGGTAACAAACTTGCTTACTGATTATTCTGCTCGCCTATCCACTCCATCACTTCCTCACTTTCATTTTATCTGCCCATATTACCTTAAATATTTTAGGGTAGCACCACATTTCAAAACTGTTAAGGCATATTTTCTTTAAGCTCCTATGGGCTACGGTCCAGAAATATAGTACTGTATTCTATACAAAACTATTCAAGAAATGTTTTCTCATTGTAAGATCTATGCTTTTTGAGGTGAGGATTTTTCTTTTTCTATTAATGCCATTTAACTTGGCAAATTCTACTGACTGTGTCTTTTTTCAACTATCTCCCGAAGATGGTGAAGTGAACCATACACTCCTTAGAGGGAAGCATGCGGCTGTCCGTCTTCAATTCTACTGCATCTCATTAATATCATCTACGTTATATTTATTTTCAGACTGTACTCTTCACTCAACGTTTGATCCATCTTGTGTAGGACATCGCTCTGATCATAATCATTTTAACTATTACAGAACTAACGTAAGTAAAACGAAGCAAGTTTTTTTTTTCCCCTTGAATGACTACACTTTCAGTGTTTTTTTTTTTTTTTTGCTACTGGCTTTAACGTCGCACCGACAGAGATAGGTCTTATGGCGATGATGGGACAGGAAAGGGCTAGGACTGGGAAGGAACCGGCCATGGCCTGAATTAAGGTACAGCCCCAGCATTTGCCTGGTGTGAAAATGGGAAACCACAGAAAACCATCTTCAGGGCTGCCAACAGTGGGGTTCTAACCCACTATCTCCCGAATACTGGATACTGGCCGCACTTAAGCGATTGCAGCTATCGAGCTCGGTACATTCAGTTTAATTTTCATTAACTTTGGTAAGACCATCTTGTATGAATGGTATGCACTGAAGAGCGTTGGTGATAGACTGTACCTTTGTCCAGTTCTTATTCGTTATTTGTGCTTTTTCTTGTGATTTAATGCTCCTAATGATTAGTTTCTAGATAGAAAAATCACCATACATGTTCAGTTCAAAAGAGAGACAATAGAATTGGATGAGCTAAAACAGCACTGCCAACTTAAACTTTTATCGTTACAGCCTTTTAGCATGGTTCTTGCTTTTGTCTTTGCATTTCCTTTTCCCCTTCCTAACAACAGGACCACAACCAAAATGACAGAGAAGCCAATTTTGCATCTGTAATCTTTTTCCAGAGGCCATGTTTTCAAAGAAACCTGACTTATGTTGAAACCTTAGTGTAGTTGAGCTAGTAGTCACTTGACCTGCTTTACAGCTTCATATATTTTCCTGAAAGCATTTTGAAGGCTTTTTAATACTGTAGACAGTGCAGCCTGATGTGCACACCCTACAGCTAGACAGTCGTTGAGAAACTATGCCTATTGCTGCCAATTTTAGTCGGTCGATCTACTTTGCAAATCATTATCATCATCATCTTATTCTTCTTCTTGGCCTCTTTCCCAATTTCTTAGGGTTGGTACTTCATACAGATGTGGCCCGTTTTACGGCCGGGTGCCCTTCTTAACACCAACCTGATATCGAGGGGCGTAGCCTAATCACTAGTGTGTGTTGCTATGGTAGCTGATAGTGCGGTCAGTTGTGTGTAGATGAAGAGATCTGTATTGAGATGAACACAAACACCCAGTCCCCGACCCCAGAGGATTTAACCATACGCAGTTAAAATCTCCAGCCAGGCTGGGAATCCGACCCAAACCGAAGGCCGCTACGCTGACCCGCCGAGCAGCCTGCTTTAAAAATAGACTAATATAATGTCTTCGAACAGCAGCACTGCAGAGAGATCATTGACATATAGACCTTTCAAACCTGATTTCTGGACAACCTAACACAACGTTAGTAAGAAATGAATTGTGATTGAAAGGAAGACTAAAATATTCCAACATTTTATTTCAATAATCTTGTCCACGATTAACCAATCAGACCTCTTAGTATCACACTGCCAGATTCATAAAAGAGAAAATACTGATAGCCTGTAAGATTATGTAAGACGAGCACTATCCACTAGTTACACAGTGACTACAATTACACGACGAAGCACACATATTTTACCAGTCAAGTACACTCACCTGTAAGCTGATGATGTCGGCGGCATAGTGCCGAATCTCGTCTAAAATGCCCTTCTTCCGGTAGTCCCACTCGAGCGCCCAGCTGGGGCAGTAGCCGTACATTTGCCGTGTAGCGTACTTGTCACACAGCACATTGTAGCACATCACCGTGAATATGCCTGAAGAACGCCAACACCATCACAGTTAACTTCTTTCTATACAAATATTACAAGGACATGAGGTAGAAATAAAAACTATAACACATTTGTTTCAATCAGAACTACAGTAGTTAATTCGTAACAGACACTCCCTTGAACGAGGAACTCCGGTGTCTATTATCGAAATGTAAAAGGATGTGAATGGAAGATTTTAAGCCGACAAACTCATTTGTGTAAGAACATCTAACAACCTAAATTACTGTAGAAATTATATACTGACTGAACTTCGCTTAGCGACATAATAAATGTTAGTTCTCGGGAAGTTGGAAAACTTTTACACTGTTAAAACAATATTTTAAACATTTTTATTAAGTTGAGAATGGATTAAAGAACCTCTTCGGTGTTGAGTCCAATGTATGTGACGATTTGGGAAAAACTGTCAGTCATGCCAATACTCTCACGACCGTGCTGTTAGCGACCATGTATGAAGGATCACAAAAAGTCAATTATTGTGTACCGCCGGATGCAAAGCTAGCCACTAGACAAATCCAGATCGAATCAGTGCTACCTTCCAGTAAAGTACGACGGATCTGTCTCAGATGATCAGTGAAAGAAAAGATAAAATCGTACTGAGCCGATTACACCAGACAGAAGACTAGCCAAAATATATATAGCCTACACAGTTTCAGTCAAACACTGCCATTTGAATAGAAAATTCAAACCAAGAAGTTATTATGTCTCAGTCAAATACTGCAATTTGAATAGAAAATTCAAACCAAGCAGTTATTATTAAAGTATTAAAACAATAAATATTACATCAGGCATTGAACAAGAAATCGTTCAAACGCAATCTCGACCCTGTAATAATACCGAGGGGTAATTTTGTAAAATAAATAAATAAATAAATAAATAAATAAATAAATAAATAAATAAATAAATAAATACATTTACGACAGAATGCTACCAGCATTCTCAGTGTTATCTAGTAAGAAGATAAAACCCATCATGTAACCAGTAGTCAGCTGCACGGTGTACACCTATATCGGATAAGTTGCTGCACGAAAAATATCCAGCCGCTACGAACACGATCGCAGGCTGCAGAAAACCAGTACTACGATCATACCCAAATCTGGAAACAATAATACTGCCGAACGCCACAAAGACAAAGATGTACGCATTCGCGGAGTATTGTAATGAAAACGTCACCACAAATTAACTATTTCGTCAAGCAATATTTCAAAAATTCATAATAAAATGATGAAATGTCCAAAGATGAGCTTTATATTTTTTAAACATCAGACGTGTAACGAATGTTCTACTTTTTTTTTTTTTTTTGGTGTTGGAGGCATCGAACTGGAGAGTCCCAGGGCGAAAACTATGCCCTTTTACTCATCTGTTTCCTAGGAATAGCCGATGAGTCGGAAAATCGCAATCATGCACTGGCGGGGGAGAAAGCGATCTGTCTTGCAGGCAAAGCCTGCAAGTCAGAGGAGAAAACCCCCTCTTCGCTAAATTATTGTTTTCAGCTAATTAGAAATCGTAGGGTGAACGGAGAAGAAGAAGTAGCATTCTTAAGAAACGGGGCTTTTCAGGGTGTAATTTCTAGGTAGTTATTGCGTGGTTATGTTAGAATTTGGAAAAGGCCGAAATGGTTTATTTACCGGTCATACAGGAGCCAAGGGCCGCGATACTTATAACGAGTATTCGGCTTCTTGGTCCGGATGACCTGTTTTAATAACGTGATGCCCTGATCAGTAGACTGGGCTTGGAGAATTCTAACCTTGGTCATCCTAGTTAGCTTGTTAATCTGAGTTCTAATAGTCGGAATACGGACTTCTGTGCGTATCTTCCTATTAGATCTCAGGAGGGGCGCTTTTGTCATCTTTCTTAATATTTTATTTTGGAAAACTTGTAATTTAGAAAGAGGAGTCTTGGGAACATAGCCCCAGGCCTCGCAACCATAGAGCAGTATGGGCCTGACACATGCTAAATAGAGCTTTCTCTTTATGGATATAGAGATGTATCTATTATAAAGCAGAGGCGCCAGGTTTGCCACACGAGCCCATGCTCGTTGCAGGGCCTGTTCTATGTTCCCTCTCCAGATAAGACTTCTGTCCATTGTTAGGCCGAGATACTTAATTTTATTAGACCAGGACAGGGGGGTATCGTGTAAAATAAGATGACCAAGGCTAGGCCTTCGTCGAGAGAAAACAATTGCTTGCGTCTTGCCAGCATTTATTTTAATTCTGTTCCGAAGGCACCACTTCTCGAACAGAGAGATCCAAGATTGCAATATGGTGATGGTATCTCTGTTTCTCCTTTTAGAGGCGTAAACAGCTATATCATCCGCATACTGCTGGATTTCTACTCCCTGCCACTGTGGTAGATCATTCACGTATAGGGCGTAGAGTATGGGGGAGATTTTTCCACCCTGAGGGACTCCAGCTCGTAGCCTCCGAGGGGTGGATTTTTCTCCGTCTACAGTGACATAAAATTTCCTATGTGTTAAATAGGACGTTATAATTTTGACAATGTAATTTGGAATGACATGAAGGTCCAAAAGTTTGGCTATTAAATTTTCGTGCCAGACGGTGTCAAAAGCCTTCTCTACGTCGAAAAATACCGCTGGCACGCTACGCCGTATATTAAATGATCTACAAATATACTGCACGAGGCGCAGCGCCGCTAGAGGGGCGCTGCGCTTCGACCGGAACCCAAATTGCTCCGGTCGCAGTATATTGTGGGCGTTCAGGCACGCATTGAGGCGGTTGAGAATAAGTCTCTCTAGTATCTTAGAGATGTGGGATAATAGGGTTATAGGTCTGTAATTTTGAGGGAACAATCTGTCCTTCCCCGGTTTAGGAAGGACGACCACTCGGCCCGTCTTCCAAACCTTAGGGAAGTATCCCTGTTTAAAACATGCCGAAAAAATGGTTGCCAAAAAGATTACTGCTCTGTAAGGCAGAGATTTAATTTCTTTATTGCTAACCCTATCATCCCCGGGAGACTTTTTCTCATCTAAGTCTTTTATAACCCTGCGGACCTCTGCAGGCGTTACGTCAGATATGTCATTGTCAGGCGTCCATTGTTGTAAAAAAGATGAGACCTTTCTGTGTACCTCTCGGGTCCGTAGTTCGTTTTCGTCGTCGTCATCGTCAGAAAGATCGTGAGGTACACTTTGACTTTCAATTGTGTCAGCGAAGGCCTCAGCTTTATCATAAGGGGAGAACGCTAATCCGTTGCGGCCATGAATTGCTCGCCTGGGGGGGGAGGGGCGATTCAGAGAACGAGTAACCCGCCAGAACTCGTGATCTGATTCGTTTTCGGTGAGGGTACGGCAGAATTCCTCCCATCTTTCCACCTTTCTTTCCAGTAATCGTTTTCGGACTTCTTGAGCGAGTTCGCGGTATTCCGCTCTGTCCGCTGGGTCCCGAAATCTTTGCCATCTTTTACGATACGCATTTTTAATTTTGATTAAATCCTTAATAATTTCAGGAGTGGAGTCATCTTGGCAGGCTATGCGGCTTCCCATATTAACATTATTATTATTATTAATATGGGAGGAATGACGTATCGTACGCCCGCCATGTTGTGTGGGCGTACGATTGTCATTGTTGCCCCTATCACTATTGGTTGAATTTCGAGCAGCTTTCAGGATGTATTTACGGGCGTTTTGCATCTTATTAGTAAGATGCTCCACGGCCCGGTCAATATCATCCCGGCTGTTAATTTCAAAAGGTTGAAGATTTTTATTAACATGCCAAGTGAACTTGTTATAGTCCAAAGATGAGTTTAACAATGGAAAAGATGGCTCAGATAACCTAACCCAAGAAAGATGAAAAAGAATGGGGTCATGGTCTGAATTTAATTCCCTAGGTACTGTAAAATTTATTGGTTGATTATAAAATTTTGTCACTGCCACGTCTATGACATCAGGACGCGAACCATTGCTGGGATAAATAGTAGGTTCCGTAGGGGCAAAAACTCCGATGTCATTTTCCCTCATATATTTATGTAGCGTTCTTCCCTTAGGATTAGTCACTCGTGAGTTCCAATCTGGATGCTTGGCATTTAAGTCACCAATGATGAAAGAGGAGACTCTGGACGGGTTGTTTAATAATAAATCTAGTTCCGCTGTATGTAGCGGAGTCTTGGGAGGAGAATAGGCCGCAAAAATACGATAGTGATAATTTCCATGTCTAATCTCGATACCGAGAGACTCAATAGCACCATGAGGAAGGGGGTCTAACAGGTTGTGTGTAAGTTTAGACTTAACCAGCACCGCCACGCCCCCGTGCTCATCGTGAAGTCTGTCTTTACGATAGACAGTAAAGTTTTTAATTTTGAAGGGCATATTAGGTTTTAGCCAAGTCTCCCCTAACAGCATTATATCAATATTGTGGTCAGAAATAAAAGCTTCAAGCTCATATTTCTCACCAACAACACTCTGACAGTTCCAAGCACAGATTGTTAAGTCCATGTCAGAACAGAATGAGCCTTAAAATTAGGGCTCTGAGAAATACTGCATAGCAGCATTTATCAGTACCATAATTTTGTCCATTGTTGTCGGACATGATCTTATTTTGGTCGCGGTGTCTTTTATTATCGGTATCAGCTTGGGGAAATTTACCTGCCTACAGAGGTCCACGACATCCCTCAGTCCGGAGAGGTCGGACGTGAGGGATGCCGCCGCTTGAGGGGCAGGGTTCGCTGTCGGCGCGCCAAGTGCGGCGGGGGCGGGGGTGGGGGCGGGGGTGGGGGCGGCGCCTCCTGACGCTTGAGCGAAAGAGAAGCTGGGGTCAACTACTCTTGAGGGAGGGAGGGTCCTGATTTTCTTAGTTTTTGAGACCTCCCTGGCCGCTTTTTGCTCCATAATGGAGACATAAACAGAACAGCCTCTGAAGGAGGCTGGGTGGCTTCCTCCACAATTAACGCACCTGGCTGGGGCATTGTCCTGAAGAGGACACGCCGCAGCCATGTGGTTTTCGCCGCACTTGACGCATCTCAGCATCATTTTGCAATAGTTGGCCGTGTGGCCCCACCTCTGGCATTTATAGCACTGAGATGGGCCCTCACGGCCCCTGAATGCCTCAATTTTGACCTTCGACCCGCACAGGTATTGCACGGAGTAGATGGTCTTGGAGTACTCGGTGTTGGGAAGGGTAAGGCTCATTACATTGAGGGGGATTTCTTTTTTGGTCGTGGCGTCACGACGGGTGTACTGATGGAGGTCTTGGGGTTCGTACCCCATCCCCATGAGCTCCTCCCGAGCCCAGTCTACTCCTACTGTAGAAATAATATTTCTAATAATCACTTTGAGGAGCCTATTGCCGGGGAGCTGGTGGGTGTAGAAGCTGGCGTTTGACTCCTCAAAATACTGTTTTATGAGGTTATAATCCTCTACATTTTGGGCATGATATTTCAGGGCATCACGCGTGTTGATTACCCTGATGTCGCCAGTGCACTTAGATTTTAGGAATTTGTAATGGCGCTGATAATCGCTCTTATCAGCCACCACGATGGGGGGGATTGCAATTTTCTTTCTTGGGGCGCTCTCCATCTCGACGTCCGCAACACCAGGGGACGCAGAGCTGGTTCCAGGTTGCGCCTCTGGGGACGGAGGTGGGGCCACATCTTGGGACTGAGTCGCAGTCGTGTTACTGATTGTAGACTGCGACTGAGCAACCTGGGTAGCTGGCATAAACAGCGGTTGAGATGGAGGAGGGAGGGGGGGAAACTCGCCACTAGAAGGGAGGGATGCTAGTGCGCTAAAACGGTTTTCCGTGGTAACCGGATTTCGCGCTACTCTAGCCGCCTTTCGGAGGCGCATTCTAGGGGCAGTTTTCCTTCTATTTCTAATTAGAGTATTCCATGCCGGGATCGAAGCCAGTTTGGTAACATTACCAGTGTTAACTAGCTCGGAAATTAAATTTGGGTCTATTTCGTTGATATTTGGCAGCACAGTAATAGAACTAGCATTCGAAGAAGGCCCAGAAGAACACTGAGGGGTTTCAATTGCGCATTCAGGGGTGTCCCCGCCTCCCGGCGGGGCGCAAGCCATTGCCATCACACACAAGCACTAAGACAGGATTTCACCGAGACACAAGACAAAAAACCAACAAAAACAACAAGCATGCACTAAACAGCACCGATCACAACAACACTAAGGGCGCTATCGCCGCACACCGGGAAAGGATAGCAAAACCCACTACCAGGATGGAAGGATCCCGCTCACTCACAACAATGCAATTTTCACAACAATGCACACAGAGAGATAAGGGAGCCCAGCATCAACACGTCTGTCCTCGCTGCATTCAAGATAAGGAGTGTGGTGGGTGTGAATGTTCTACGATGACAAGATAAACATAAATAGCCTAAATATAATGTACACAAAGTTATAAGTTCGAATATTCTACCACACTTCCGGCGAATATACCAACCATCTTTCAGTTAATAATTTCGTGTGGCTATTTCTAGCTGAGTGCAGCCCTTGTAAGGCAGACCCTCCGATGAGGGTGGGCGGCATCTGCCATGTGTAGGTGTGTAGCGTGTTATTGTGGTGGAGGATAGTGTTGTGTATGGTGCACGAGTAGCAGAGATGTTGGGAACAGCACAAACACCCAGTCCCCGGGTCACTGGAATTAACCAATGAAGGTTAAAAATCCCCGACCCGGCCGGGAATCGAACCCGGGACCCTCCGAACCGAAGGCCAGTACGCTGACCATTCAGCCAACGAGCCGGACATCTTTCAGTTGATGGCGACAGTGGCACAATCCCCAGGAGGCAGTAGTAGAATACAGTGCATGCATGATATTTCCTGCCTGTCGTAAGAGGCGACTGAAAGGGGTTTCCCCAGAGGCCATTAGCTTGAGAGCGTGAGTTGACAACTTCGGGACCTCCAGTTTTCAGCCTGACATTGTTCCCTCTTAATTGTGCCAGTCTCCTCACTTTCACCTTTTCTATCTGATCTCCTTGAAACAACGCTTGTTCCTTTGTGGACTCCGACGGTATTAGATTTGCGAGGCCTAGGGAGTCTTTCATTTTCAGGCCCACCGTGGCCGTGTAATTTCATTCTTGGAAGGGTCGAACCTCTCCCATCTTTTCCATCTGATTAGTGTTCAAAGAGGCTGGTTGCCCAGTTGTATTTTCTCTTTAAACAATAATCACAACCATCACTCATTAATCATTTTTAGGCGAATTCGGACAGTTTCGTAAACCACATGAACATACGATACTAAAGAGACTGCGAGAGGGAAAAAGAGAGAGAGAAAATAATTCTATTTCAGGCAACTGAAAAATACTTCCATGAGCAACACAGGTGTAGGGCTTTGATGCTGTCCAATAAGCTACACCCTTCATATAGGTCAAAATAATATGTTACATGTGCCTAAAAGCTTGTTACTACAGATTCGCTTGAAACTCTCACTTTAGACAACAGAAAATAACAGGAATATCTGTTTCTAAATACAAGAGGAGATTCACCAATCACACACTAACTGAAGTGTAAAATCAATAGGGTAACCAACTAGATTTCAAATATAGTTTACTGTAACTTGTATTATAACTTACGCCACACTCACTGAAATAAATTGACGAGAATGATTCCACACAACTCGCAAGCACATATTCTAATACAAGATGTGTCTAAAAAGTGTGGTGAATGGACCGATATCGCAATGGCAATGTGTGGTAACACTACGTGCATGCGTATGTGAATGGGGGGACATCTCGAGAAAGACCACTTAGCGCTGAACACACGGAGATGAAACAGGTTAGTCTGCTGCGGCCAGTTTAACATAGTGCGTGTGAAGACTCGTGGCATAGTGCAATGGAGCAACGCATAAATATCAAGATTAAATAGAAATTGGGAAAAACAGCGACGGAGACGCATGTGACGTTGGTGCAAGTGTCTAGAACAGAAGACGTAAGCAGAAAATTGTTTACGGCGGGTTCAAACGCTTTCGGGATGGATAGGAAACTTTTGATAATGCGCCACGACCGTTCTGCTGACGGCCGTTTTATCCCAATTTGTAGCAAACCTTGTTATTTACGTGTTGTTCCATTGCGTGTTTTTAATAGTGAATTAAGCTGATAAGTGTTGTATGAAAAGAAAGTATGCTGTAATTAGTACGCCATTCAACTAGGAACCAAGTATCCATACACCAGACTAGTTGTAACCAAAGCAACAGCTGATCCACTCCCATAGTATAAGGAACACTTGTGTAGTCGTGTGGTGTACCGTGAAGTATCAGCTGACAAGATGTGCGTACTGTGGAACAGCAGAATGGGCCGCAGAGGGAAGAAAACGACCGTGGAGAAAGAAATACTATTGTATCCGAAATCAATTCTGAAATTGCAAGTATAATCGGAAAAGTCGAGCAACTGCGCAATCCATCATTAAGTGATGTAAGGACAGACAATCAAAGTGAAAGAAGAAGAGTTCGTCCACAGAAGCTTACGACAAGAGAGACTACAATTCTGCTAAGAATGATCAACACATCTCCTAAATTGGCAGCGCCTGAAAAATTTGCACATGTTAGTGACCACTTCGGAAAAGACACCACCCAAAGGGCAATCCGTACCATTTTCAACCGTTCCGGCTGCAGAGCCAGCGTACTTAGATGAAGACCCAACATTACTAAAACTAAAACAAAATAACAATATATGGAGATTGGAATTACCACAAGAGTATGTATCAAAGGAAACAGACTTTTCGATACGATATTACTTACGGATGAAAGCAAATTTAATATATTTCACAAGGATACTAGGATTTTGGTATGGAGGAGACCGAATACAAACCTAGACCTAGAACTAGACCCTCCAAACCCTAAAGCCACGGTGAAGAAGTCATGATATGGGTGTGAATATTCTCAAAGAGAACTTACAACAAAGAGTAGATGCCTTGGGTCTTGCGAGAAATCATTATATTCAATGAGATACTGACTCAAAACATACAGCGGCACTGTACGTCTGTGGCTGCTGTATCACAAGCCACACACACTCAAAAATCCAGCTCAAGAGTCGGGAGCTGAATCCAATCGACCACCTGTGGAGTGAACTTGAAGCAAGAGTGAGAAAACACGCAATTCATAGTAAGACAGCTTTGAAAGAATGCCTGTTTCGGAAATGGCAAAGTATTTCGTCATACTACACACACAAAAGCCCTTCCATGCCAAAGAGATTGAGAGAAGTGATACATAGGAGAGGTATGCATACGAAGTATTAAACCTGTTGTGGTTTGTAATAAGTTCTATTTTTAGTCAGTGTATGAATACTTATTTCGCACTGCAAAAGAGCATTTATTAGTAAGTTCCTGTAGTATGTTTTGTAAATGCTTGTTTTTTTCTACCTGCATAGCTATAGTGTGAATCAAGAATGTACAGTATATGTTGCAAATCCAATGAGTATTTTTGTTTCACAGTGACAAAAGTAAAGTTTACTTTTCTACACTCAGTGTATGAATACTTACTTCCATGAATGTATGTGACTTTATGTTACCGATTTTTTTCTTTGTTAACTCGGGACTTTCTTTTCTCAAAATGAGTTTGCTAAGTCGACGGTATTTTGTCGAGGAAGGCAAAGGATTTTGCCATAAAATTATTTTTTCCCTTGACTCGAGTTGATACCAGCAGCAAAATACTTGGTCATTTGAAGTCGTACTATTGAGATAAGAAATATATTCAAATTTTCAATATACTCTTTCTTCTTTTCATATAATTTGCTTTACGTCGCACCGACACAGACAGATCTTATGGCGACGATGTGACAGGAAAGGGCTAGGGGTGGGAAGGAAGAGGCCGTGGCCCTAATTAAGGTACAACCCCAGCATTTTCCTGGTATGAAAATGGGAAACCACGGAAAACTATCTTCAGGGCTGCCGACAGTGGGGTTCGAACCCACATCTCCCAGATGCAAGCTTATGGTTGTGCACCCCTAACCGCACGGCCAACTCGCAAGGTTTTATATATTCTCTTTCATTATTGAAAATAGTTGCTTGTATTGACTTTGTCCAGCAGCGCTATCGCAACCCGACTTGTCTACCGTGCTAAGAAATCGACGTGTGTCTATGCCTACCCCTTATTGCTAGAGCACCTCCAGCTGTATCGACACTAGACGCTGTGCAGTATAATGAAACAACTACGAACAGTCAGTGATCGCAATTTCACCTGAGTAAAACAACTTGTCTTGAGAAACATGTGAACACTTGGGAATATATCGGCATTGTGAGCTTCTTACCTGACATACCAGGTATATGGTGTTGCAACATATGTAGGCTACGACACACCGTAAACGATGCTTTGTTAATCCTATCAAGGATCAGTAATAACATCCACGAAATTGCTGTAAAAGTTGGAGACGTAACAGTTGTAAATATCTACAAACCCCCAGCAATTTCAATGGCCAACCAAAGTCCTTCACCCATATCCTCATCCAGCTGTTTACCTGGGAGACTTCAATAGCCAACATGAACAATGGAAGTATAATTCTAACGATTTAAATGGTGAAGCTTTAGTAACATGGGCTGAAGAAAATAGTTTTCACCTCATTTTTGATGCCAAGCAGAAAGGTACGTTTAGATCAGCTGCCTGGAAGCAAGAATACAATCCAGATTTCTGTTTTGTAATTCCAGACATCAATCAAATACCGCTAGTATCTACACGAAGAGTTTTGTCTAACTTTCCGCACAGTCAGCACAGTCCAATGATATTAGAAGTTGGCATGAAAGTCCCACTGGTGAACTCTATACCTCGCCCACGTTAAAACTTCCAAAACGCAAACTGGTCTGGTTTCTTTGGAAACCCTGATAAAATCTTAGGTTGGATTCCAGCTACAAGCAAAAGTTATGAGACATTTGTGGGTGCAGTGTTCAGTACAGCAAAAAGGTTTATACCAAGAGGATTCCGGAAAGAATATATTCCTCGATAGTCTGAAGAAAGCATGAAATTACATTAAGATTTCCTTTCAACTGGAGATCAGGAAATAGCAGATGAACTGCTGCATAGCCTAGATACAGCTCGTGGGCTGAAATGGGAAGAAACGGTTGAAAATCTCGACTTCAAACGCTCCAGTAGGAAGGTATGGTCCTCATTACGTAAATTAGGCGTTGAAAACCAAAAAAACATGTAAAACCACTCATAAGACCTAATATAGTTGCCTCACATATTGTCTCGACATCTAGGTCCTCCATTGACCGCTGTCACAACAGGAAAGTGAAATGCTAATTGAAAGTTCTGAAAGCAGGATGTCCAAAGGATAGTGCTAACTCTTGTCCATTCACTGCAGAAAACATACCGAACGCTTTGCAAGACGTAAAGCCTAATAAACCCCCAGAATTTGATGGCATACACCCGGAATTCCTTCTGCACTGTGTAAATATGCTAGAATATGGCTAGCTCAATTCTTTTCCAGTATTCTATAAACAGGCTGCATTCCTAGGCTTATGAAGTGGAAAAAGATCATCGCCATCTTAAAACCAGGCAAGCCTTATGACAAACCTCAGAGCTACCGACCAATTTCTCTTTTGAGCATGATGTACAAATTACTGGAGAGACTCCTGTATTATCGAATAAGTACAGAGATACTCAAAGTAGTCCCGTTAGAACAAGCAGGATTTCGACCGAACCGCAGCTGTACTGATCAGGTACTTTCACTAACAACTTACATTGAAACTGGTTTCCAGAAACAATATAAGACCTCTGCTGTTTTTATAGACCTATCTGCGGCATATGATACAGTCTGGAGACAAGGCATAATCTACAAACTGCTCAGTATGATACCCTGTAGAAGAGTCGCTCAACTTCTGAATAATATGCTCACTGAAAGACCATTCCAGGTTATCATAGGCAACACTACCAGCTGGCAAAAGATCCTTAATAATGGTCTGTCCCAAGGTTCTGTACTAGCCCCAATATTGTTTAGCTTGTATATAGCAGACATATCTCCAATACAATCCAGGAAGTTTGGATATGCTGATGATTGGGTTATAGCAACTCAACAGAACTCCAACTGAGAATCTAGCTGTCTCGGGACAGTTCTTTCGTAAATGGGGACTTCAAATGAACGCTAATAAAACGGAAACTGCATCCTTTCACCTAAACAATAGGTTAGCCAATAAAGAACTGAACATTAACTTGGAGGGAAATCACCTAGCCCATAATACACATCCGAAATATCTTGGGATAACCCTAGACAGAACATTATCCTTCAGAGAGCACCTAACAAACACTGCAGCTAAATTAAGGACCAGAAATAACATCCTTCAAAAGCTATGCGGTACCACCTGGGGCTCCACAGCATCTACATTACGATCATCTGTCCTTGGTCTAGTACATTCTGCTGCGGAATACGGCTACCCCGTCTGGTTAAACAGTTGTCACACGGCGTGAATCGATGCCCAACTAAATCAGGCCGTGCGTATTATAACCGGCAAAAACAAGTCCAAACTAACCTTATTGGCTACGTGCCCTGAGCCACATTCCTCCTTCCGATTTGAGAAGAAAACGTGCCCTTACAAGGGAATACAAGAAAATCAACAATCAACAGCTACCAATCCATGGGGACATACCTGGCACTGGAATCAACACGCTTCGATCAAGACACCCACCACTCAGAACACTCAGACTTCTGACGGCAGCCTTGGTGGAACATTGTTTCAACTGTGAGGAAGTCCGGATGGAAGAATGGTGTAACAGCACTCCCCCAACACTACAAAGTTTTCTGTGTGTAAGAAAGAAACCACGGGAACTTGATCTGTGACGTACGACGTGGTCAACACTAAACAGAATACGGAGCAACCACGGCAGTTGCTAGGATCTACTCTCCGAGTGGGGCAAGGTTCCTTCTCCAGAATATAGATCTGGCTTTGCAAAGCAGACGAGTCGACATATTGTTGCAGAGTGTCCTTTGAGTGCGTATACAGGTAATCTCAGCGTTTTTTAATACAAAGTCAGAGGTGATAAGACTACGGTACATAAAAAATATGAATGTACTAGTGTAAAGTATTTGTATTGTATATTACTGTAATTAAGATTTTTAAGTGATGTAATGCCAAACGCTTAATAATAATAATAATAATAATAATAATAATAATAATAATAATAATAATAATAATAATAATATCTGACATAAAGGGGTGAGCAGCTCCTTTGTGAACTTTTGATATAAAAAAAGCCTCATCGCATGCCATGTGAATGGGTTCTTTGTTATTTAAAGACTGCTATGCTTTTTCGTATAATTTTCTAGGGAGAAATTTGATACTTGGTTAACTAATTGTGCAGCCTTACGCCTACCAATACATCACAAAACCATTCCCGCATCAAGAGAAATTTTACTAGTAGTGTGTGTTTCCAGCAATGGCCGCAATTTTCGTTTTCGACTTCTGACGGCACACTCACGTAACAACTTCCGTGAACGACCAATGTGTCTTCTTTCAGCACTGTCTGCTTCTACAAATGGTCGTCATTTTAACTCTGAACCGTTCACTCTTTTTGCGTAGGATCCTTTCAATACGTAGTGAGAGTCAGGCTACTGTTCTTTTCCTGACAAATTCAGCAATTTGTTTTGTTCCCGTCTCTCAGGATCTTAAAAGCCACATTTAATCAATATGTAATCACACAGACGGACTGTTCGCCTTGAAATATTCATTCCACCACATCAGACAGTTCTCGTCTTGGGATTCCGTCCGATATCAATAACGTTTGTACCAATACCGTTACCGTTAGGTCCCAAAGTGTAAGTTAATTAAAACACTGAACATAATTTCACAATGAACTCCTGTGGCCTTTGCTTTTGGAAGCATGAAATTTCAATGCATTCTTAGAATAATTCCGAATCAATCAGGGTAGCAATTAAATAGTATCTCACTGAATCTTAGAAATGCAATAGAAATGCACTTCTATTCTTCGAAAACTAAACGAGGTTCGATAACATATTAGCCCTACGAGCATACGGCTCGGAGGTCCGAAGGCAACTGCTGTGTGATTCTAACGAGGAAGAAACGGTGGAGATAATACGATAAAACCTGTGTCCGCTCTTGTGCAGGCACGGTCACTTGTTTTGTACAAATGAAAGTGAAACTAAGCTACACAACTATTTAGCATTATACTACGATAGCTTTTATGTTGTTTTGGAGCTCAGAATGTCAACATATTTGTCAATTCAAATTCTGCTTTGGAACCATTGCCCATCGCAGACGTATTTTCGTTCCCTCCCCAACTTTCAGACACATCTGTGGGACCTCTTCCTCAAATAATAAGAATTTCATTGGCTTTACGCTGCACTAACTACCTTTTCGGTTTTCGGAGACGCCGAGGTGCCGGAATTTAGTCCCGCAGGAGACCTCTTCCTCGTTCTTTGATGTCGGCCACTGTGCTTGTACACGGTCGGCTAGGCTACAGCACTACTTAGTATTTCTTCATCCTATTACAAAGTATGTAACACTGAGACCACAATAAGACAAAAATGGATGTGGGCGAGAATTGAAAATATACGTACTAATAAACTGTGAAATTTCGACATATCACCAAGCTGATACAGGTAATTTCACTAGCGGTTTAACATCGCACTAACTAAGATAGGTTATGGCGATGGCAGGGTAGAAAAGGGCTGGGCTAGAACTGGGCAGGAAGTAGTCATATAGTGAAAATTGGAAAACCAAGCAAATCATTTTCAGGCACGCTGATTGTGGAGTTCATCCCCCACAGTCTCTCGCATGAAAGCCTATTGCTACACGCACCGTGTCACGTTGCAACTTGTTCAGTGATACGGGCAATTATAGACATTATAAAATTGCCATATATTGACTACAAATGACTTAAAACGAATTTAAAACTGAAATGCCTCTTCTTTCACTAAGAAAAATAATAGGTATTTAAGATCAAATCAATTACCTACTGATGACATACAAGAATAACGAATTTTCTGGAAGACAAAAAATATATAATCTGTATACGGTAAAAGTGCGTATAAAAGATACAATGGTATGGAAAACCATCAAATTTGATCATCACGTCGGTCAACCGGAAACCGTAATGCCTACACGAAGAGTATATTACGATATTCATTTCCATCCGCCACTGC
Organism: Anabrus simplex; assembly: GCF_040414725.1. NCBI lineage: Eukaryota > Metazoa > Arthropoda > Insecta > Orthoptera > Tettigoniidae > Anabrus > Anabrus simplex. The sequence continues at coordinate 917,268,517 of NC_090265.1, forward strand.
GAACCATGTGACCTTGCCGCAATGGGGAGGCTTGCACGTCCCAATGAAGCAGATAGCTGAGCCGCAGCTGCAACCATAATCGGATGGGTATCTGTCCAGAGACCAGACTTACGAATAGCTAATCGAAAGGAGGATAGCAGCCTTTCAGAAGTTGCAAGGGCGGTAGTCTAGATGACTGATATGGCCTTGTATTAATACTCAACTTGATACTGCTACAAGGCTCAAAGCAACGGGAAACTACAGGCGTAACTCCCCAGGACTTGTAGCTCTCTCTGCATGAATGATGAACTGATGATGGCTTCCTCCCGGGTAAAATATTCCGGAGGTAAAATAGTCTCCCATTCGGATCTCGGGGTGGGGACTACACGAGAGGGGGCAATCATTAGGAAGATGGATACTGACATTCTGCGAGTCCGAGCGTGGAATGTTAGGAGTTCGAATCGTTGTGGTAGGTTAGAGAATCTGAAAAGGGAGGTGGACAGACTAAAGTTAGATGTAGTAGGTTTAAGCGAAGTGCGTTGGCAGGAAGAGCAGGATGTTTGGTCAGGCGACTAAAGAATTATCAACAACAAAAATCAAAGAAGGGAAAAAGTGGTTTAATAGTGAATAAGAAAATAGGAACGCGGATAAGTTGCTACGACCAGCATAGTGAAAGGACTGTCAAGACAGACACCAAACCAATGCCCACGACAATAGTGCATGCCTATATGCCTACTATTTCAGCGGATGATGAAGAGATCGACAGAATATAAGAAGAGAATATAGAAGATGTAAATATAATATGTAACAGGTGTCGAGAATCTAATTGTGATGGAAGACTGGAATGCACTGGTAGGCCAATGAAGGGTAAAAGAGTACGAGAATTCGAACTCGGACAAAGTAATGAAAGAGGAAGTCGGCTGGTTGAATTCTGCTTCGATTATAATTTATGTCTTGCTAATACTTGGTTCAAACAGCACAAACGACGGTTGTATACGTGGACGAAACATGGGGACACTGGACGATATCAAATAGACTGCATTATGTTTAGGCAGAGATTCAGAAACCAGGTTGGATTGCAAAACTTTCCGAGGAGCAGTAATGGACTCTGACCTGAACTTGTAGGTCATGAAAAGCTATCTGAAAATGAAGAAAGGAAGGAATGCAAGGAGAAGGGATCTAGACAAGATGAAAGAAAATTAAATGAAATGGCGTATGGTTTTTAGTGCCGGGAGTGTCCGAGAACATGTTCGGCTCACCAAGTGCAGGTCTTTTCATTTGACTCCCGTAGGCGACCTGCGCGTCGTGATGAGGATGAAATGATTGTAGCACGGGCTATATACAGGTTCTGAGCAACCTCGTCAGCATTTTCTCTGCTGAGTCAGCACCGGAGGTCATTGACCCCATGACGTCATGACCGCGTCACCGTGACGCATCTTGACGGACCCTAACCTCACATTTTTTGACAATAGAGTGTCGCTAACCTCACTGCTGCCATCTTGACAGACCCTAACCTTACTGTTTATGAACAAGTGAACATGGCTAACCTCACCGCTGCCATCTTAACCACGTAAGGGCGTGGAATTTTGAAATCCAGTGCTTTTGACAGCTGTCAAGACGACAGCTGCCATCTTGACGGGTCGTAACCACGTGGGCGCGTAATTTAAACAAGAGAACCTCAATGCAGGCATCTTGACAGGGCATAACCTCACTGCTGCCATCTTAACCACGTGGGCCACGGAATTTTGAAAAAGAGACAGCTGTTAAGATGACAGCTGCTATCTTGACAGGTCCTAACCACGTGCATTTGCTGAACAAGTGAACGCGGCTAACGTCACTGCTACCATCTTGACAGGTCATAACCTCACTGCTGCCATCTTAACTAACTACGTGGGCGCAGAATTTGAATAAGTGACAGCTGTCAAGATGACAGTTGGCATCTTGACAGGTCCAAAACCACGTGCACTTGTTTTGGCGCGGAAATTGAAACAAGTGAACGTGGCTAACCTCACTGCTGCCATCTTCACAGGTCCTAACCTCTCTGCTGCCATCTTAACTACGTGGGGTCGCGGAATTTGAATAAGTGACATCTGTCAAGATAATAGCAGCCACCTTGACAAGCCCTAACCACGTGCACTTGTTTTGACACCGAATTTAAAAAAAGTGAACGATCGCTATAACCTTACTGCTATTATCATGACGGGACTTAGCCATGGGCAGGCGCGGAATGTTTGTAAAATGGAACGATCCTAACCTTACTGCTATTACCTTGAAGGGGCATTGCCAGGGGGCCTAACCTCAGAGGACTATAGTTTTAAGGCTAGCTGCCCTTCTCGAGATGACACCATCAGAGGGGTCCTGACTCTAGATTTAAGGCTTGCTGCCCTACTCGACATGCCCCGTCCCGACACCATCTTGGAGGGGGCCTTATCTCAAAGGATTATAGTTTGAAGGCTAGCTGCCCTTCTCGACATCATCTTAGAGGGGGCCTAACCTCAGAGGACTAAGGCTAGCTGCCCTTCTCGACATATCCCTTCCCCGTCACCATCTTGGAGGGGCCTAACCTCAAAGGATTATAGTTTGATGGCTAGCTGCCCTTCTCGACATCATCTTACAGGGAGGCCTAACCTCAGAGGATTAAGGCTAGCTGCCCTTCCCGACATGTCCCTTCCCAACAAACATCTTCGAAGGCCTAAACTTACTGGGACAATAGTTTTAAGGCTAGCTGCCTTTCTCGACAGCGTTACGTAACGGAAGTCAGCTCAATCCCTCCTCCTCCTCCTCCTCATAGTTTTACCCTTATCTGACACAGTTTTACGGACAGATGCCCTCCCTTCTACTATTTTTGGAAGAAGCCCAACTACACCGTCGCTAAGGCTTTATTTCTCCATCCGACGTTGTGACCTCCCCTCCTGAACAAGATAAAACATGTTGTTAATCAATCCTGTTACAGAGGACCGGAAACGCTGTGCCCCTCTACCAAGAGCAACCTTTCTTTGTGTGTTTGGAACTTATATAGTCTGTTATCTTACAGTAAAGATTTTAATGGTCAGCATATATTCCCATCGTGTTCTGAAGAAAAAAAAACCTACCTTGATTATATGATAGGAGGAGGAGGGTGCACGGTATGTTGTTGATAAAAAGAAGAGAAATTGACACGCAAACAGATGATGATTGCATGGAATAAAACTACCGCTCTTTCCTTATTTTGCGAATATAACATCAACTTTTGTGACACAAACAGAATTTAAAAAATCATGGATTCGATCTCTTATCTCTACCCTGTTCTTATTGAGTAATAGTAGAATAAAAAATACCTTATTATGTATGCTGCCTACCCATGATTCATAACACAGTAACCGTAAAAAATAATTACATACATGGAACTGAACAATGAAACTCTCTGATGTGTAAGATAACAACAGATTATATATGTTAACAAACATACAATACACATTAGCAAACATACACTACTCTTTAATGTTATACGCACCCAACACACTCAATCGTAAAACCGAACACAAGCAAAAATACAGAATTGATTGTAGGACCAGTTAATGCTGTGAGGTAGCACTTATACATATACATTTTATCATTACGCGCAAACACCCACTTCATTTAGCAATTACATTTTGATTATCTGAGATACTTACACGTGAAATAGGAAGGGAGAGGGCAGTAACATATACCCCTTTTTTCTATCAAGTAGCACTGTGAGATTACCATAAGGCTTTACGTCCCCATCCGACAAACAAATAACTAACTATGAACAGCGTCCTCTCGCTGCGGAGAGGATTCTTTACACACACACACACATATATATACAGACAGAATGGTATATATACTTACTCTTTTATGCTGAATGGCTTGGACAGCGCTGTCCTCCTTGATGACACTATCCATCTTCTAACGCAAGACAATAAATAAGGAGAATCGAAATAGCATCTTCTGCTGGCGCGTAGTAAATACCAAGCAAATGCTGCGACTGTATCTTCTGTCGATATTCGTTTAGAATTTAAAACATCTCAAAATATTCCAGCAAACACAACAGCCTATTGTCTTATTATTTATTTGTGTAATGATACCATCTTCTAACGAATATTGTTACAAGACAATCCCTGTTCTGACTGGGAATCGAACATGCGAATACTATCTTACTTTGTTGTGCAACCACAACGCTGTAATCATTGACAGGAGGGCATCCCCAGTCAGAAATAATAATTACAATGTTGCTACTGCAGATCCTCACGAACTAGCCCATAGTAAATACCAAGCAAATGTTAGAACTGTATGTTACAGCACCCCGACAATATTGTTCTGTCTTGTCTCGCTGAACAGCGGTCGCTTGGTAGGCCAAGGTTCCTGAAGATATAAACGGAAAAATACACATTTTCGGCTACACGTCACTAACCGCGTGGCCAATTCGCTCGGTATAGGTGTGTTGCATTGGCATTATCACATATGCTACTAGAACTTTACCTGTTGTTAACTTACCTTGATCATAAAATTGCTTTTTCACCCTTTTCTTTTACTAACTATTTACGACAGCGGATACCGTTTAAAAATATCTGATCTGGCTACAGAATCACATAACCTCTGGCTATGAGAAAAGGATTGTGTACTGTTATTCATAACTGATTAATAAAGTTGGCTTTCCGTGGTTTGTCATTTTTCAACCAGGCAAATGCTAGCTACTGAAAACTATCTATCACAGAACAAAAAAGGCATGTTTACTTACGTAGCTTGCCTCCGGGGTAGAAAAATAAAGAATCACATAGCCTCTGACTAAGAGAGAAGAATTGTATACTGTTATTCATAACTGATTAATAAAGTTGGCTTTCCGTGGTTTCGCATTTTCACACCAGGCTAATCGAACCCCGGGACCTGCAACGCATTGGACTACGTAGATTTGTTTCTATTTACGATGCGAATGATAAAACATGGATATATTAAAACACAACACATTGCACACGCACTACAAAACACTACCTTCTAATGTACCGAAGACATCCAGAAATCATAATTACATTTTTGCTACTGCAGATTCTCAAGAACTAGCCCATAGTAACTAAGCTTCTACACGGTATTCTTCTATCGAATAGTGGTATCCCATCGGCATCGGAACTTCGCGAAATGATAATACAAAACCTTCATGGAAGCTCTTAAATTTAAAAATATTGCAGTGGAATAGCCAATCAGCGCTAGCTCATAAACACAGTCTTCAAAAAGAACGACATGAACGGCACATCAATTATCTGAGACTTTATTTCACGCTGGTATAACATTTATGTTCCCTGGATTTCGTATTCTGCGTTCACACAGAGATGATGGTTATGGAGGCAGTGGTCTGTTAATAGGCAACAATGTTCGTGACAGAGCAATATCCCTTACTTTTCCCGGAGTTCCTTCATTCCAAGTGGTAGTGGCTGGATAACTATCAATCGTGCGCCTAACCGAGAATTAAAGAAACGTTATGAGGAAGATTTGGGAGTACTGAAGAATGGAGTGTGGAGGAGAAGGAAGAAAGAAGGAACTATCATGCAGAAACAGAAGAGCAGAAGAATCCAGAGGATAGGCCACCTAACCCGCATGCCCGAAGAGAGAGGGTATTGAAGAACATTCTTGTAACTGTCGCGGTGTTATAAGAGAGTGTGGACAGCAACTGAGCGAGTGAGCGCAAGAGTGAGTTGGGTGACAGTCGCATCGAGTTAGCAAGTGATTTGGTGTTAGCAATTTACTAAACGAGTGTATTACTAAATTTTACCATGCCAAAGGTGTCCAGTGCCCAATTTATTGCTCTGGCTCAGGAATTCAAACAAGATTTCATAGACAGTGATGGAACTGTTATGCGATGTACTATTTATGATTCAAGCATTTTGTTAGACGAAAAACACTAGCGAGATTGCATCAAACACCACATTTCCAGCTCTAAGCATCAAACGAATAAGACTCTTCAAGGAAACAAATCGCGGCAACCTCTATTACGAAATGCGTTTCAACAGAGTTCTTCAAAAAGCCAAACTTTGAAGGAATTAAACACTGATTTCTGTGCAGCTCTTACACAAGCAAAAATTCCACTCAATAAGGTGAACCATCCAGCCTTCAAGAGATTTCTTGAAAAATACACAAAGATGTCAATGCCCGATGAGAGTACTTTAAGAAAAATCTACATGGAGCCTGTTTACCGAGAAACCATACAAAGAATCAAGGAAAAAGTGTTTGATTGCGATGTGGGAATCATTGTGGATGAAACCATAGACTCAAGAGAACGATATATTTTTAACATTTTACTTTTTCACTTAACAGGGGAGAACGTTAAGCCCATGTGGTTAAAAATGTATGAGCTGCAGAAAGCCAATGCCAGTACAGTAATGCAATCAATTATGGACTTCTGCCACAGACTCTGGCCTACCGGTATCGAGTTTGAAAAACTTCTTCTTGTGGTTACGGAACAAGCTCCAAACCTGGCTTCAGCTGTTAACCAATTGAAACCTTTATTTCATACGTTGAAGCATGTGACATACTTGGTTGATGCCCTTCACAGGGTTTATGAATCCATAAGGAACGAATATGGCATCGCAAATATATTCATATCTGCCCTGAGGAAGATTATTCTGAAAGCTCCGAGTCGTGTTGTTGCCTACCGGGAAACCACGGGATTGCTCTTTCCATTCCCGGTTATTACTCACTGGGGATCGTGGATTGAGAGTACTGCTATATTGTGTGAGAATTTTGACAAAATTAGAGAGGTTTTTTTTTTTTTTTTTTTTTTTTGATCCAGCCGACGCAGGGGCAATTTCCAAGGGGTAACTTCTGTTACCAGAGAAAATACATAATTTGGAAGCAGAACTACATTGTGTCCATAGTTACAAGTACCTGACAGCAGTTATTAAACTATTAGAAGAAAAAAATCTAGAAAAGGAAACGAGATCTTTTTACTTCCGTGAGGGTGCAGTTAGATGGCTTTATCAAAGGCAAACTTGAGTCTAGTCTTCAGAAAAATTCAGACAATAAGGAATTCGCCACGTCTGAAGAGTTGCCATTCCGAGTGAATACAGGTTTGCCCCACAGGTTTCTGTGGATGTCGAGGGAAGCTTTAACATCTACAAAGTCATTCTATCTCCTAATAGAAACGGACTTACTTTTAAAAATGTAGAGGTGCATAATATCTCGAAAGTACAACAGCTTCATGTTTTTTTCCTTCTTTTGATGAGTGATAATTAGAAATAATTCTTTGTAATTCAGTAAACTACAATAGAGGAAAGATAAATCGTTGAATTAGTTGAATAAACCAGCACTTTTTTGTCTTTTTTTTACCTTATTTGAGGTCCGACTTCTTGGCTAAATGGTCAGCGTACTGGCCTTCGGTTCAGAGGGTCCCGGGTTCGATTCCTGGCCGGATCGGGGAATGTAACCTTAATTGGTTAATTCCAATGGCTCGGGGGCTGGTTGTATGTGGCATATTCAACATTAGAAATCATCCTAGGTAGGGCCCTCATCTTCACAGACATGAGCTCGCCTAATAGGCCGCCTACTAGAAAAAGTCCTGCACCAGGCCTCTCCGGAGGCCATATGCCAATATTTATTACCTTATTTGAGCAATTTTTCCTTCCTTTTTTCATCTGAAATTTGCACCTTAAAATCCTAACCCTGGCAATTAACCTCTAGTAACATTAGGAAATCGGGACAGCGTCGACCAGTGACGAAAGAGATTGGTGTACTTCGCTCAAAAATATGTTTAAAATCTGTAAGACATGCCTGACAACTGAAATATTCACTTCAGTCAGATACTTGTACTTATGCAGGCTCTAACCACTTGCTCTCCTGAATGGCCTCCCTTAGTTCTCGAAGCAATTTAACTGCAATCAATTCATTATTCTTGACTTCGTTTCGAAATCTGTCAACTGAAATGAACTACAAGTCGACAAGTCCCTGGTAGTCCTCTGGACGCAACTGACACCGAGTCGTTTGCAGAGCGGCCGCCAATGCTGGTATGTCCATGGGTGCAGGATCCATGGCACAGAGCCTGCGTTCCAGGACATCCCAGATATGCTCGATAGGATTCATATCGGGGCTCCTGGGTGGCCATGGCAGTCGTTGGACCCCGCTGCATGTTCCTGGAACCATTCCCAGGCGACGTGGGAGCGATGTGGCGGCGCGTTATCATCTTGAAACACCGCAGAACGGTCTGGGCGCTGGAAGGCCAAAAATGGGTGGAGATTGTCTCTGAGGAGCTCAACATACCGCGTACCATTAAAAGTCTCTTCCAGAACAACTAGGGGCCCATTCCATACCAGGAAAATGCACCCCAGACCATAACAGAGACACCAGCGCCCTGGACCACACCTTCGAGGCAGGCGGGATCCATCGCTTCATGTGGTTTGCGCCATACACGGTGCCTCACATCGGCATGGTGCAGTTGAAATCGTGATTCGTCCGACCATATCAGGTTACGCCATTGTTCCAGTGTTCATCCCTGGTGACTGGCGACAAATACGCGTCGTTGTGCCCGATTACGTTGGGTTAACAGTGGCACCCGTGTGCGGCGCCGGCTCCTATGCCCCCTAGAGCCCATGTTCCTACGGATTGTCCACTGGGAGACGTGTCTAGCACGGCCTGTGTTGAATTGAGCCGTGATTTGTTGGACGGTTGCCCGTCTGTCACTACTGACAATCCGTTTCAGATGTCGCCGGTCACGGTCATCGAGGGTGGCTGGACGGCCGGTCGTTCGTCTGTTGTGGACGGTGACACCCACATTCAACCATTCACGATACACCCTGGACACGGTTGATCGTGTGAAGCCGAATTCCCGCACCACTTCTGAAATCGCACTTCCCATCCGTCGGGCACCGACCAGCATACCCCGTTCGAACGGTGTCAGCTCACGACGACGTTCCATGTTACACCTGTCACATGCACAGCCACTGCTCACAAGGTGTCCTATACAACTGCCGCTGGCACAGGGGGCGTGTGGTGCGCAGACAACACACCTGCACACCAGTGCTCCGCTATCCCATGACATTTGCTCAGTCAGTGTATAAGTACGAGTACGTGCCAAGTACACGCAGCTGCTCGAGAGTATTTGGTTTGATTGATGTAGTAGTAAAAATGGCGGTATTGTCTGGGCCATCAGCTATACGTTGGAAGATGGAAGAAGAATAATACCCCTCTGCTACCCTTTACCAATTTCCTAATATTTCCTGGGGAAGGGAGTTTCCTCCTTTCTTTCTCTTCAGTGATAATGCCCTCTAAGGTGAAATACCAATAACTACTAAACCAATAACCTTATTGCATACCTCCATGCTACGTAAAATCATTACAGTACCACACACAAACACAGAGGGAAATGAATTAATCTACGCTAAGCTACAATTATGCTAAGAATCCTTTTACAGTAGCCACCCTGCATTAAATGGAAAGACAGCAAATTACACAACAGTCAATTCAAGCCTTACCATTTAAGATATTTAAAACAAAAGGGAAACCGTTCTCTTATACTAGCTAGCGCTATTAACTTACAACCCTAGCTTTACGTTATTAATTCGTTAGCATGATTCACAATTATTATGTCAAATTTCATATAAATGCCAATTTTCACATCAAAACACATAAAAAAAACCTGGCGCTACAGGCCTGATAGGCCTAGGCCTACCAAGCGACCGCTACTCCACTCGAAGGCCTGCACATTACGAGTTGATGTGTGGTCAGCGCGACAAGTCCTCGCGGCCATTATTCTTCCCTTTCTAGACCGGGATCGCTATCTCAAGAGTCAATAGCTTCTCAGTTGTTTTTATGTAGGCCGAGGGGACCTCGAACAAACCCTCAGATCCAGGTAAATATCACTGCTCTGGCCAGGAAGGGAACCTGAACCTCGAAGTTAAAGGCAGGTTCGGTACCCCACGACCACGAAGCCGGCTTGTAATTTGCATATAACATTATTAATTTTTTTTAGATATTTCTTGCGATAGCAAGGTCGTTTCTGAAGCAGGAGATGAAAGTTCATAGTGTTCCACACTTGACAGCCAAACGACATTGAACATTTAGCCGTACAGTACCTGGGTGTGACGATAAGGTAACAGGTGAATCTAATGTTTCGGACGGAAAAAGATGACATAGTAATGAATTGGTTAAAACGGTCGAGGAGGGGTGAGGGGGCGGGGGGGGGGGGTGTGGAGAGAGCTAGCTGATGACCAAAGGTATATAAAGTCATCACGGTGAAGTAAGCAACACATTCTAATAAATAAGTATTTTAGTCCTAAAGACAAGGAGCCAATGCCTTATCAGCTGCTCTCAGGATCGTTTTAGTACCTAACAATTATGTGCGTACTAATAACCTGAACTGCTACCTAAAGATTTCAGAATGCTCCACGCTACATTAAACAAAGCGACCTCCCATCGGTATGAATGAAATACTTGCGTTCGGCCTAGATCGGAACTGTCCAATAAATTTCCTTGGTCTAATTACAAGCTGGCAGCAGACTGGCCTGCAAACAATGCGAGCCTGGGCGGACTACATCGATGAACTTGTTCTGATAGACAGTGCACCAGGCACTAGCCTACATGATCACATTTACAAAAAGGGAACTGGCCACAAGAGTATAGTAAATATACGCTGTCATTATTATTATTATTATTATTATTATTATTACACATACATACATACATACATACATACATACATAGTCTACATAATCTTTACAGACCGTTATGCCTTTCAGCGTTCAGCCTGCAGGCCTCCGTGAATTTAGCCTACTAAACGTCGCCACAATCCTCTATTTGCAACTAGTGCCGCGGCCTCATTTAGTTCTATACCTCTTATCTTTAAATCCTTAGAAACAGAGTCTAACCATCGTCGTCTTGGTCTCCCTCTACTTCTCTTACCCTCCATAACAGAGTCCATTATTCTCCTAGGTAACCTATCCTCCTCCATTCGCCTCACATGACCCCACCACCGAAGCCGGTTTATGCGTACAGCTTCATCCATCGAGTTCATTCCTAAATTAGCCTTTATCTCCTCATTCCGAGTTCCCTCCTGCCATTGTTCCCACCTGTTTGTACCAGCAATCATTCTTGCTACTTTCATGTCTGTTACTTCTTACTTATGAATAAGATATCCTGAGTCCACCCAGATTTCGCTCCCGTAAAGCAAAGTTGGTCTGAAAACAGACCGATGTAAAGATAGTTTCGTCTGGGAGCCGACTTCCTTCTTACAGAATACTGTCGATCGCAACTGCGAGCTCACTGCATTAGCTTTACGACACCTTGATTCAATCTCACTATATTACCATCCTGGGAGAACACACAACCTAAATACTTGAAATTATCGACCTGTTCTAGCTTTGTATCACCAATCTGACATTCAATTCTGTTGAATTTCTAACCTACTGACTTCAATTTAGTCTTCGAGAGGCTAATTTTCATACCATACTCATCGCACCTATTTTCAAGTTCCAAGATATTAGACTGCAGGCTTTCGGCGCGATCTGCCATTAAGACCAAGTCGTCAACATAGGCCACACTGCTTACTACATTCCCACCTAACTGAATCCCTCCCTGCCATTTGATACGTTTCAGCAGATGATCCATGTAAACTACGAACAGCAAAGATGAAAGATCACAGCATAGCTTAACCCCAGTAAGTACCCTGAACCAAGAACTCATTCTACCATCTATTCTCACTGAAGCCCAATTGTCAACATAAATGCCTTTGACTGATTTTAATAATCTACCTTTAATTCCATAGTCCCCCAGTATAGCGAACATCTTTTCCCTCGGTACCCTGTCATATGCTTTCTCTAGATCTACGAAACATAAACACAACTGCCTATTCCTCTCGTAGCATTTTTCAATTATCTGGCGTATACTGAAAATCTGATCCTGACAGCCTTTCTGTGGTCTGAAACCACACTGGTTTTCATCCAACTTCCTCTCAACTACTGATCGCACCCTTCCTTCTATGATGCTAGTCAATACTTTGCCTGGTATACTGATCAATGAGGTACCTCGATAATTGTTTCAATCCTTCCTGTTCCCTTGCTTATAGATAGGTGCAATTACTGCTTTTGTCCAATCTGAAGTTACCTCACCAACACTCCATGCTAATCTTCCTACTCTATGAAGCCATTTCATCCCTGCCTCCCTTAACGGATTAGGGACCACGGTGGATTGTATAGTTCTAGCCGTCTGAGCACAAAGCAGTATCCTTCGTCGACTGCAGTGACAGTTTATACCAGTGCGTAAGTCCTCACGTCCGTATACATCCGCACACCGAACTCTAGCACGGCGATTTATAGTCGCTTAAAAAGTATATAGACAGGTGGACTGAGTGATGCTCGAATTGAGGTTTTACCTCAGGACTGGTATTGCTACTTCAGGGCGACTTATTTTCTGCTCCCCGCTCACCGAGAGGACAGTCTACGTTTCTGCCTTCTCCACCGAATATTGCAGAGCAGCGAACTTGATCGTCATGTATCATAACGCTGTCACCACCACCAGTGGGACATGTACCACCACTACATCGACGACTTCTGTTGCGTCAGCCGCCCTCGACTCCGCCACCGTAGTCTACCATGCTGCCAGCATGTCCTCCTTCGCTGATCCCAACTACCAGGCGAGATTTCTACGTCGAGTTCCATCTCCAAAGTGGGACACCAACATACCTCAGTATAAAAGGTCCGCCCCAACCACCCCTCCAGAAGATGCACAACCAACCCGACGCTTGACGGTCAACACCGACAGATACTCGTCAGGAAACTGCATCTGAACCTCCTATTCCTCCCACCAGCGACTCGCTTCCAGTCTCAGGAGCCCGCCGTCCTCTCAACAATTGGGAACATGCATCAATTTCAAAAATATTTTTTTTGAAAAGTACACCAATGAAATAGTACGTAAACGTATTACATTGTGGTATGTTGCCTTGTTTTATACCATTAAAAAATATTTAGTAGTGCCTTTCCGCTAGGCGAGTGAAACGGCCTCTGACGTAAGCGGCGCGCTGTGACGTCACGATCCAGTACCGCATGGAGCTCTACCAGCCGTTGTGCATCAGCCGTTGCTAAAAGCCGATTGTTTATTATTCATGATCGCGAATAACTTCGAAATGTCAGAAGAAAGGTTCAAAACAGCACAGTCAGACAATCTACCATGTGTAGATGTCATCATTCTTGAAAAATGTGACTTTTGTGACCGCAGAAATTAGCGGATAACAAGCAAGTTTGTAAGTGGCGTCTTTTATATACGTGCAATGTACTGTAACCCATAGTATTAGGATAACAACGAACCTGGATAGATATCACATCACTTTCAACATTTCCTTCTAGACTGATTCCCCTATTAAAGAATAACATTACATTTTCGGGCTTTCAGCATTAGTAAAGTAAGAAATCGGATTTCAGCACTAACATAAACATATAGGTAGCATTATAGTACTAGTCCTCCGCTTCTGTGATGTAGTGGTTAATGTGTGCCACTCCCGGAGGCCCGGTTTCGATTCCCGGCTCTGCCATGAAAGTTGAAAACAAATAGTACGAGGGTTGGAACGGGGTCTACTCAGCCTCGGGAGGTCAACTTAGTAGAAGGGTTTCGAATCGCACCTCAGCCATCCTCGAAGTGGTTTTTCGTATTTTCCTACTTCTCCTCCAGGCACCTAGGGCCAAGGCCGTTTCCTTCCCTCTTCCTTGTCTATCCCTTCCGATCCTCCCATCCTCCAACAAGACCCCTGTTGAGCATAACAGGTGAGGCCGCCTGGGCGAGGTAATGGCCCTCCTCACCAGTTTCATCACCATACTCAAAGTCTCACGTTCCAGGACACTGCCCTTGAAGTGGTAGAGGTGAAATCCCTCGCTGAGTCCGAGAGAAAACCAACCCTGAAGGATAAACTGATTAAGAAAGAAAGAAGGAAAGAAAGAAAGATCATAGTACTGTAGGTCTATAACCTATCATTTCTGAAAAAAAATATATATATATTTATGGTTGGAGCAACTGGCCTACCCACTTCCGGGGCCCATGAAAGAGAATTAAATATCTTTGTGGAGGGAAAAAGTTAAACATGATAAAGATAAATATGACTTCATCTAGTTTTCACAAGTTGGGCTGAGTGGTTCAGACGGTTGAGGTGCTGGCCTTCTGACCCCAACTTGGCAGGTTCGATCCTGGTTCAGTCCGGTGGTAGTTGAAGGTGCTCAAATACGTCAGCCTCGTGTCGGTAGATTTACTGGCACGTAAAAGAACTCCTGCCAGACTAAATTCCTGCACATCGGCGTCTCCGAAAATCGTAGAAGTAGTTAGCGGGGCGTGAAGCCAATAACATTAATTGCATTTGGCTTTTAACAAGCTGAACATATCAGGAAAGAAAAGTGTCCTGGTGACATTTTAGTCGCTCAATACAGGAATGTCTTTGGGTGCTGTGACTTTTACTTTTTTTGTTTTTTGTTTTTGCTGTTTGCTTTACGTCACACCGTCACATATAGGTCTTATGGCGACGATGGGACAGGAAAGGCCTAGGAATGGGAACAAAGCGGCCGTGGCCTTAGGTACAGCCTCAGCATTTGTCTGGTGTGAAAATGGGAAACCACGGAAAACCATCTTCAGGACTGCCAGAAGTGGGGTTCAAAACCTTCTATCTCCCTGATGCGAGCTCACAGCTGCGCGCTCCTAACCGCACGGCCAACTCGCGCGGTATTTTTACCCTTCGGTTTATTGACTTGGCTTGTATAACCTAAAACTTAGGCTAAGTTGGATAATATTTTAAACACCTACATCACTATTTTCACCTATGTGCAATTATGGTATTTATTTCATTAATATTATGATAATTATTATAATTGAGCATTGTTAACTTATAAGACCCCAACAAACAAGCATTGGTTTTGTGTAGAGTTATACATTTGTTAAATTCACGTTGTTTCCTTTCATGATGTACACGCCTATTCTTTGTTGCTTTATAGAGTATTTAGATATAGCCTAAATTTCTTTACCAATTAAGCTCATTAAAGACATACATAACTGTCCCATGCCAAGATATATTGGTAGAATTAGAGCTGTCAAAATGGTTCATAACCCCTTTGATTTATTATCTTGACATGGATCACCCAAAACATAGGTTAGGTTTGGAGAATACTTTAATAATCAGCATTATTTAATGCACTGTTTATTACTTTCATATTCCAAGATGTAATTGAAGCATTTAAATAAAACATCATACATTAAAATTTAAAGTTTTACCACTAGAACAGCGGACATGGAAAAGTGATTTGAAAATTCAAACAAATTCATCTTACGTTAAAATCTTCAAAAAAATAAACTGTAGACTTTCCCGATATATCACCAGCATTTCTCCGGCTCGCCAAAATCCATTTCTCCCTAGTTTTAGCGTCTTTGGAACATGTATAAACAATTTGTTTGGTATGGTATGCGATGTGCTATTGCACATCGGAACTCTACACCATTTATAAGTTTTCTGCCTCACTGTCTGCGCAGGATTCATTTTAAGTCTAAAATATACCACGCAGATTATTATCCGATGTATAGACCTCGAATTTAATAATACTAGACACTAACGTAAAGTAGAAATACGCGAAGTGTATCCTGCTTCTCACAGCGCACTACGTGTTATTTCGTCTGCTAATTCAGTCAACCTGTACGATGACGTCAGACCAATGAGATCGCGTACTTGCGTGACGTGACATTTTCGTAGATTTTTATCATGTTTGGAGTTATTATTTGTACATTCTGATCACATTTTTGAATTCTGCATGAAATTTTGAATCAGATTAGCATATTTTTAATTAAAACCCCGGATCATGCATGTTCCCTATTCACGCTCTCTTCAGACCTCACCTACTGGTACCCACGTCTATCTCCTTGAAATTCAAACTCAGTAATTTTGATCCCCACGCAACATCCTTTTCACCCTCATTAAGTTTAATATGACCGAGCTCGATAGCTGCAGGCGCTTAAGTGCGGCCAGTATCCACTATTCGGGAGATAGTAGGTTCGAACCCCACTGCCGGCAGCCCTGAAAATGGTTTTCCGTGGTTTCCCATTTTCACACCAGACAAATGCTGGGGCTGTACCTTAATTAAGGCCACGGCCGCTTCCTTCCCACTCCTAGCCCTTTCCTGTCCCATCGTCGCCATAAGACCTATCTGTGTCGGTGCGACGTAAAGCAACTAGCAAAAAAAAAGTTTAATATGCGCCGTGAAAGGATTGCAGACATACGGCCAACCACCAACGGCATTATCATCAAACTGAAAGGAAACCTCGCCGCCCAAAAACTCACTCTGTCAATTGGAGCAGATCAACTTGGTTCCACCGCTCCCTTCAGGCTTCTGTCACAACCAGTGCTCAAGTCACCACCTCCGCCACCCAGACGTAGCCTCTTCAGCTGTGTGGTTCGTGGTATAGGTCCAACTATCACCGAAGAAGAAATCGTCACCGAACTGAACACCGAAGGTATTCCAGCTCGTTAAGCTTACCGAATCCGGAATGCAACAGCCCCAACGTACATGGTGACGATTCTACTGCCTACTACCGCAGATCTCGACAGGGTGTTGGCTTCGGGTGTGTCCATCTACCGACGCCACTACAAAGTTGAATCCTTACGTGCGCCGCCACCGCAATCTACTCGCTGCGAAAGATGTCTGATATACAACTCACACTAGGGTTGCCAGGTGTACGGTTTTGCCCGGAACAATACGGTTTTTTCTCATTTTGTTCCGCGTACGGTGCGCCATTTAAACCGTACGCCCAATGTACCGTATTTTTTTATATCATGGTTTTGACAATAGTATAGTACGGTATCAAAAAAGTGCGCGGTTATGATCAAAATATTCTGTATGATGACCTGACCAATGATCAGCCATCATAGTTGAGAACAGCGCCTCTGGCAGTGTTCTAGTGGCACTAGCGGGCATGTAGTCTCCTCCATTTTATATACCAGTGGTTTAAATGGCCCAGAAAAACTCAAGAACATTTTGTTGGTTCTTAAGTTTGTCTTAAGTATACTTCCATCGCATGCATATACTGAAAGAGTATTTTCAGTAATGGCAATAAAATGGAGAGATGACAGAAACAGATGTTCAGTAGATATAATAATAAAATGAACTTGTGTTGCTTCAACTAGGATGAGAATTGTAAGGAATTTCTCGAGAAAGTTTTGTTGAATAAGAAACTGTTACATATTGCTTCTTCAAATGGCAAGTACTTGTGAAATGTTCATTTCAATGTAAAGACTAACGCATTATTAGTTTGTAATAAATTAAGTACCTATATATTTCATGCTGACGCTGTTATATTGTTACCGGTATTTACTTGTTAATATAACCCTGGTCTTTTCTCTTAATCATGGCTATGGTACCTTAATTTAGCGCTATATGACAAGGAAATAGAAGTGTTCCTTATTTGCTATCTGGAATCGAGCGACTGTTTCTTATTTGCCATCCGGAAATCTACAACCCTAACTCACACACGACCAACAAGTGTCGAGCTCCGAGCCCTAAGTGCGGGCATTGTTCACAAGCACATCCAACGTTAAAGTGCCCTAACACTGCGCAACCTCCTGACTGCAATTCCTGTGGAGAAGCACATCCGACCTACGCCCGCAGATGTAAAGCTCGTCCCGCCCCTCCTCCTGATAACCCGGAACTCGTCGCACCTATCGGCACAGTCGATTCACCTACCAGTCCCAGCCGCTCTCTTTTCCCATCTCCTACTGTCGAGGATTTAATTCGATTCGTCACCATAGCACTCTACAATATTCACCCGTACCACCGTCCTCTCTTCCTAACACACCTACAAGCTGCCGCAAACCAAACCCTCAATGACCAATTTCAAACTTCATATTCAGGCCCAAATACTCACTTCCATTTCACTCCATTCGAAACTCTTATCTGAACCCCGTCCGTCCTTCCGCCCCCACCTCTAACTCTTCTCTTCAGTGAACACTGCAGCATCTAGTCAGCAAACAGAACAATGATGGGGGCGAAAGCTCCAGCACCAAATCAGCGACAAACTTAACATAGCTCTTCCAGTTCCAGAAGGATCATCGGTCGATTTTCCTATTTTGTATTATTTATTTTATCCAGTCATGTAATTCTTTATTTTATTTTATTTTCTCCCAGAACACAATATAAATATTTTTTTCTGTAACAACGCTCATTCTCCAGAGCAGAAAAAGAAACAAACAAAAAACAAAAATGCACCCAAAACTCCTGTACATGATAACGAAATAAAATAAAATTACTCGTTAGCGCACAGACCAAACCCCTCTTATCTCCTTCTTCACATCCTTTACCCCCTCCTTCCTCCATCACACCTCCACAACCCGCCCGCATCTCTTGACCAGAGAGAGGTCTTACCCTCTAGGTGGCCCGCCCTGCCCCTTCAGGGTGGGGAATGAATGCATTTGAAGTGAGTGAGTGAGTGAGTGAGTAAGAGCACAAAGAGGACCTTGACTCAGAATATGTCCGAGATGCCCACTCCATTCCATAGCAACTGGTATCCCGACTCTCACGACCACTTACTACGCCACTCAGCCGTTGCCCATGGTTCACGAACTAGGACATGACTAACAGCATTATTATTATTATTATTATTATTATTATTATTATTATTATTATTATTATTATTATTATTATTATTATTATTATTATTATTAGTAATAGTAGTAGTAGTAGCAGTATCCAATACATGAAAGAGAGGTCTAATTTCATCTATTCCTGCTGCTTTATAACATGGAGTTTATTTACCATCCTTTCCACTTCCTCAAGCGTAATTTCACCAACACCATTTTCCTCCTCCCCATGAGCTTGGTTGTTCGCAACACCATCAGGAAGATTTTCTTTTACGTTGAGAAGATGTCCACAATATTCTCTCCCTCTCTCCAGTGATTACCTGGGATCTATTATGAGTTCACCTGAGTTTCCCAAATCACTGTTCATTTCCTTTTTCCCTCCCTTCTTTTCTTTATTACTGTCCAGAAAGGTTTCCCTGCTGCTTGACCTAGCCTTTCCAAGTTATTACCAAAATCTTCCCACGACTTCGTTTTGGATTCAACAACTATTGGTTCCGCTCTGTTTCTTTCATCTATTTACAATTCCCTGTCTGCATCGGCCCTTGTTTGGAGCCATTTTTGATAAGCCTTCTTTTAGCGTTTACAAGCTGCTCTCACTTCATCATTCCACCAAGATGTTCGCTTTTCCCCGTCCTTAAACACAGTTGTTCCGAGGCATTCCCTTGCTGTTTCTACTACAGCATATCTGTATGTCACTCATTCTCTTTCTTAGACGTAATGCCCCTTTAAACAACAAGCATCACCTCTTTGCTAATTCAATCAGTTCTATTTTCTTTCTTCCATAAACCCCATCAATATTTATAGCTCCCCATCGAATTCCATTTCGCTCGCCAAGTTGTTTCCAAGGAGTCCCTCGCCTGTCAATGGGAGTGAGGCTCCGTTACTCCCATAGGTCCGAGGCTTGTTTAAAATGTTTTGAGCTCAGTAAATTCATGAAGCAGGATGCTACCCCACTTACACGTAGTCCAAGTAAGGATCTCTCCTCTAACGGGTTAGGGACCACCGGTGGATTGTATAGTCCTGGCCGTGTGAGCACAAAGAGGACCTTGGCTCAGAATAGGCCCGAGATGCCCACTCCCATTCCATAGCAACTGGTATCCCGACTCTCACGACCACTTACTACGCCACTCAGCCACTGCCCATGGTTCACGAACTAGGACGTGACTACAGTAACATTATTATTATTAGTAGTAGTAGTAATAATAGTAGTAGTAGCAGAATCCAGTACATCTAAGAGCGATTATAGAATAACGTGGATTTATCAAACCCAAACACATTACGATTCTGACTCATGGTTGCTCTAAAGTTTTAGTTCTTCTTTCTGCAATGAATATGAACTTACAGATACCTGTTATAAGCTGATAACCTACATTTTATTTTAGTCAGGTCCCAGGAATAATAATTGATGTTCTTAAACCTTGTCAATGAACTCTTCACGAGTTTCATTCCAAAAATTTTCTTTTCAATAACAAGAAACAAAACATACTGTACCACAGCTATAGAAGACTCACCTACACAGATTTAGACGAAAATTATTTGAAGCGAATAAACATGCACTGGCGGGGAAGAATATCCAAACATTATGAAATAAGGAATATAGAATACGGAAATTTTGGCAATACATTTGTCAAGGTGACATATTCAATTGATTAAAGGTACAAGAAAAGCCATCGCAAATGTGTCATGTTGGTCCAATAAATAACCGGTGTAATCGGCTGACTGTTGAATGAAGAAATGCAAACGTGCGTGCATTGTGTCGTACAGGTGCCGGATCAATCAATCAATCAATCAATCAATCAATCAATCAATCAATCAATCAATCAATCAATCAATCAATCAATCAATCATTACTGATCTGCATTTAGGGCAGTCACCCAGGTGGCGGATTCTCTGTCTGTTGTTTTCCTATCCTTTTCTTAAATTATTGCAAAGAAATTGGAAATTTATTGAACATCTGCCGTGGTTATTCCAGTCCCTAACTCCCCTTCCTATAAACGAATATTTGCCCCAATTTGTCCTCCTGAATTCCAGCTTTATATTCATAGTGGACCCTTCCTACTTTTAGAGACACCACTCAAACTTATTCGTCTACTGATGTCATTCTACGCTATCTCTCCACTGACAGCACAGAACATACCACTTAGTCGAGCAGCTCGTCTCCTTTTCTCGCAAGTCTTCCCAGCCCAAACTTTGCAACATTTTGCAACGCAAGTCTTTCGTCGGAAATCACACAGAACAAATCGAGCTGCTTTTCTTTGGATTTTTTCCAGTTCTTGAATTAAGTAATCCTGGTGAGGGTCCCATACACTGGAACCATACTCTAGTTGGGGTCTTACACGAGACATATATGCCCTCTCCTTCACATCGTTACTACAAACCCTAAATACCCTCATAACCATGTGCAGAGATCTGTACCCTTTATTTACAATCATATTTTGTGATTATGTCAGCTTGTGAGTTTTTGCGATAGAGTTTCATGGCTGTTGCACTTGGTCGGTCAATAAAGGGGCGGTTAATGCCGGTTGTGGATGACGCTGGAGTTGTCGTCCAATGATATCTCATACGTGCTCGACTGGGGACAGATCGGGGATCGAGCAGGCCAAGGCAACACATCGACACTCTGTAGAGCACGTTGGGTCACAATTTTTATAATTTGTTTTACATCGCACCGACACAGATAGGTCTTATGACGACGATAGGATACGAAAGGTCTAGGAGTGGGAAGGAAGCGATCGTGGCCTTAATTAAGGTATAGCCTCAGTATTTGCCTGGTATGAAAATGGGAAACCACTGAAAACTATTTTTCAGTGCTGCCGACAGTGGGGTTAGAACCCACTATCTCCCGGATGCAAGCTCACAGCTGCGCGCTCCTAACCGCATGGCCAACTCGCCCGGTGGTTACAACAGCGGCATGGGGGCATGCGTTATCCTGTTGGAAAACACCCCCGGGAATGCTGTTCATGAATGGCAGCTCAACAGGTTGAATCACGAGACGGACGTACATATCTGCAGTCAGGGTGCGTGGGATAACCACGAGAGTGCTCCTGTTGCCATACCCTCGTTAATGGTCTGCTTAAAGAGTCGTGTTAACCATTCTGCCGCATCCCACTTTTGAGAGTACCAGAGTTCTGCTGGAAGATCGTCTGGGCCAGCAGCTTTCCCCGGCTTCATTTCCTTTCCATACCTATGTCTCTGACAGGTCCTTCACACAGCAGCAGTGACCGGGATTGGTGGATAGGGAAATTCCTCAGTTGAGATCTTCTCGAAGTAGCTACGTCAGCGCTCCCTTGCCTTCTTACAATCAACCAATACGTTTTCTCTTCCATCGTTGACGCCATAGAAGCGCTGGGCGCCTTGTGTTTTGCGATGCCTCGCTTTCGTGCGTCGGCATAATTCCCGCTCGCCTGCACGCGAGTCTAATTTTGCATAAAGATTTGCAAAATGTGCCGTTTTTTTGTAGCTATGATCATTTTTGCATCACTACGGGCTATCTTGTAGGCATTCCAACGAGACGGTGCCTTGTGGACAAGAAACATATGGTAACGCTGTTTCTTCTTTCGTACTGCATTTCTGACCTCATCGCTCCAGAGCCGTGTATCTTTGTCAATTTTTCGCCGTCCTGGTTTTATTGATCCAAGAACAGTACATGCGGTGTCATAAGCAGCCTCCTTCAGTTTGATCCAACTACTCCCACTGTAGGTCCAGTGTGTCGACGCCGTAAACAGATGGAATGCAGGCGAACACCTGGCCTCCTCCTAACCAACACACGGCCATCACTAGCACCAAGACAGAACCGGCTTCCATCGGAAAACACAACAGACCTTCTCTCCATCCTCCAATGAGCTCTTGTTTGACATCACCGAAGTCGCAGACGGCGGTGGTTTCGGGTAAGTGGAATGCACGCCACAGGGAATTTGGCTCGGAGCTGTCCTTCAAATAATCCATTCCGAACAGTTCGTAGAATCACTGCGGTACCAACTGCCGCTCGAACTGCTGCTGCAGACGCAGTCCGCTGCGCTACAGACATACGCTGAATACGGCGGTCCTCTCACTAAGTGGTGCCACGGAGACGTCCGAACCCGGTCTTCTTGCGAGCGTATCTTCTTGTGACCACTGCTGCCAACTTGCAGGCACAGTGGAGACATTCCTGCCAAATCGTTCTGCAATAGCGCGGAAGGAAAATCCACCATCACGTAGCCCTATTATACAGCCTCGTTCAACTGCACTGGGCTGTTGATACTAGCCTCTTCGTCGTCGTAAAGGCATTCTTGACCCACTCACAGACACAAACGCTCTCGCACAATACAGCCCGTATTTAAAACAAGCCTGATGTTCAACATCATGGGGCCGCTACTAGCGCCACGCTAATGCGATTTGCGGGGCATTTGAATCGACGCCATCTTTCAGATGTATAAAAACACCTACCAACGTTCGTTAATCTAGCAAAACCCCTTCTTGGTGTTTGGATATTATTTTCCGCCAGTGTAATGTAATTATTGAAATAGCTCCCTCCTTTGATCAAATACAGAGCGTCGGTCCCCCGATCCCAGGATTGTGATTTTAAACGCTGCAGAGGACAGATTTTCGAAGAGCGGAAAAATGTCCATTCGACACCATGTCGTACGATGTCGTAATGTAAAAGATCTCTGGTGGCATACTGTATCTGTACTTTACGCGGCAAAATTAATTAAAACTTAGCTATAGATCGCCCAAGAGAAACTATGTTTACTTTGCCATCTAATATGGCACACAGAATGTCGAAATTAACGCGCAGACAGCCTGAGGCCGTCAAATTAAAATGGTCGCACACGGTTGCTCATGCCGCACAATTATTATTATTATTATTATTATTATTATTATTATTCAAATGGTAAAATAGTAAAACAAAACATATATTGACAAAATTAGATCCTGCAGGATAAATGAATCCCTAGGAGAGTGAACATCATGAAACATTATATTAGGAAAATTTGATTTCTTATTTAGAAGTATGGCAAAATACTATCCAGGCAGCTGAAATGTTTATGAGACTACACCCAAAACCAAATTCAATATGTATTGCCAAAAGTCGAGAAATAAGCAGAATTTATAAATTCTCATGTAAGATATTGTACTAAGTGTACCTGTCGAAAACACTAGTTATTACACTAAAATATGGTTGTGAAAAACACACAAGCCACCTATTAAACAAAGAATGACAGGTTTCCTTCTACAAGAACATCCTCATTTTATCAAATCACTTTGACACATGCGCATAGAGGTTCAGTATTGTTTCCGTTGCGTAAACTTGTCAAATATTGTGAATTGGTGGTGGTAATTTTGAGAATTGTTTTCTGTACTTGTTCTTTGTTTAATAGTATGTATTTTATAGGTAATTTATAAAGTTATTCCGAATACAATAAAGATAATACACAATAGTCCGCGAGATACTGAGGGACAGCGATTAGAGCTCTGTTTAGCGGAGAGACCTGGAGTTACTGACTATGTCATAAGAGCACGTGTATTTGTTTGTGAAGTTTTTTGGCGTTATTCATGCATTTGCAGCAAGTTAACATAGGTAAATATTAGCGTACGTATGTCATTCCTTTATGTCTCCTCTCATCACGAGTGGAAAGATATGTGCTGTGTTTGGCTGCAAATAACTATGAAATGCAGAACGATTCGCGGTCTTTCTTCCGTTTTCCTTGTGACAAGAAAATGTTAGTAAATATTGTGTTTGTATATAGCCTATTATTCCAGTGACAAAGATATTTTTAAGGTACTTCCTGAACTTCTGACCGGTGCAACCCATATTTTAACTGGCTTAAAATATAATAAGCTTGTTTTATTGTATAGTGCAGCAGTTAACCTTCAATACCGAAGTGTTGTTGTAGGTGTGAACTGTGCGTTTTGAAATGCTAGAGAAGTGACTTCGATAAAGTATATATGAAAGAAGGACGTTACGCTTGAATAAGAATTATACGACCTGTTCAGATCATTTTCAGGTCAGCGACTTTACAAATCTCCGACTAAAGAGCGAAGGGTATGCTAAGTTCTTACTCTAATTGTACGTAAATATTCCTCTAAACATAACTATTAATAGCATTTTCGTGCTTTTCTTTATTTCTGGCTCTCTTCAGATTAAAGCCGTGATTTGTTCCAACACAGAATCTCCCAAAAAATGAAATATCAAATGCTATCGACCCTGCCAAAAGGGGAATACTTCCAAGAGAAAAAGACAGGAAAGTGCCGATCTGTTTATTGACAAGTGTCTTAATGTGATGATACAATGTTTCTTTTTTTTTTTCATGACGGAATAGACAAGTCTAACCGGAAACGTTCAGGCAGTAATATTAAAGCAAAAAATAAAAAAATAAAAAAAGAGTAATGCATAAATGAAATATCAAGAAGCCCTTTCACAATAGTGCATTTCACATCTTGATTATATGTCTAATATCAGTCTTTAAATTATAACCTGTTAAATAACTCTTCTTTCATT
This sequence comes from Anabrus simplex, assembly GCF_040414725.1. Taxonomy (NCBI): domain Eukaryota; kingdom Metazoa; phylum Arthropoda; class Insecta; order Orthoptera; family Tettigoniidae; genus Anabrus; species Anabrus simplex. Next base: position 917,293,545 of record NC_090265.1, read on the forward strand.
TATCCAGAATTGCTTTAGCAACTCTGAAATTAATATCGTAATAACTCTTTCTGTACGTAATTTATTTATCCATTTTCGTATATGGATTTCCATTGATATTTGAATTTTGCACGAATTTCCAGGTCACACCACGAGGAGCGCCACTTGCGAACTGTCACCCATTTTCTTCTTCATCTTCTTCTTCTCCGTCGGCCTCCGGATCCCAAGATAGTGGGTTCAAACCCGGCAGAGGTAGTCAGATTTTTGAAGGGCGGAAGAAAGTCCATTCGACACTCCATGTCGTACGATGTCGGCATGTGAAAGATTTCTGGTGATACATTTGGTATTTAACCGACAAAATTAATTCAATCTCAGCCATAGACGCCCAAGAGAGATCCGGGTTACTCTAGGTCCGCTAGATGGCAGACAGAGTAAACCGGAACGTCGAAATTGACGAGTAGAGAGCCAGATGGCGTCAAATCGAAATGTCTGCAAACGGTAGCTGAGGCCATACGATTATTATTATTATTATTATTATTATTATTATTATTATTATTATTATTATTATTATTATTATTATTTATCTGTTTACCCTCCAGGGTAGATTTTTCCCTCGGACTCAGCGAGGGATCTCACCTCTAACGTCTCAAGGACAGTGTCCTGGAGCTTCGGACTCTGGGTACGGATACAAATGGGGAGGATGACCAGTACCTGGCCCAGGCGGCCTCACCTGCAATGCTGAACAGGGGCCTTGCTGGGGGATGGGGAGAATGAAAGGGATAGACAAGGAAGAGGGAAGGAAGCGGCCGTGGCCTGAAGTCAGGTACCATCCCGGCATTTGCCTGGAGGTGAAGTGTAAAACCACGGAAAACAACTTACAGGATGGCTGAGGTGAGAATCGAACCCATCTCTACTCAGTTGACGTCCTGAGGCTGAGTGGACCCCGTTTCAGCCCTCGTACCATTTTTCAAATTTCGTGGCGGAGCCGGGAATCGAACCCGGGCCTCCGGGGCTGGCAGCTGATCACAGTAACCACTACACCACAGAGGCGGACGGCTCCCATTTTAACAAGGCTAAATCTGGAAGTGTCGTGTGTTGTCTATACTGTATTTGTTTTCGACAGACTGAAGAACTTTATTGAGTCGACTCTGAAAAATATGAGTTCCTGCTTAACAAATTGACCGAGTGGAAACTGTTAAATGTTGTGTTGAAGTGACAACTTTCAACGAGGTACTAAATACATTAATGTTATCCTTGTGTACTTTCGTCAGAAATATTTTTTAGACCTCTGAGATACCCGTGTAACTGTGTAGATTGCCGTGCGCGTAGAGGCGCGCGGCTGTGAGCTTGCATCCGGGAGATAGTAGGTTCGAATCCCACTATCGGCAGCCCTGAAAATGGTTTTCCGTGGTTTCCCATTTTCACACCAGGCAAATGCTGGGGCTGTACCTTAATTAAGGCCACGGCCGCTTCCTTCCAACTCCTAAGCCTCTCCTATCCCCCATCGTCGCCACAAGACCTATCTGTGTCGGTGCGACGTAAAGCCGCTAGCAAAAAAAAAAAAAAAAAAAAAAAAAAAAAAACTGTGTAGATTTGGAAAAGGTAATAAAATTTGTTTCTTGTCAGCCTTGTACATCAACCGTGATAGGGAGATAATCCTCCCCTACGAAAAACTTGTGTATCCACACAAAAAAAAATTACACATTGCAGACAAGTGAACGAATTTGTGATAGGTACTGAATTAATAATAATAATAATAATAATAATAATAATAATAATAATAATAATAATAATAATAATAATAATAATATTTTTAAATCGCCCACCTGAAAGAACTAGAAAAGAGTAGGACGACTACAGGTTACCTTGAGAAGAAGAAGAAGAAGGAGAAGAAGAAAAAGAAATATGCGTCAAAACACTTCTGGACCAGAACGGGTGATCACTGCTAAGTAAACTCATCTCCGTACAGGCCATGGAGGCCCTTGAAAGGGTGGAAGGTAAAACTGCTCAAGATACAGCCCTTCACGTAGGTCAAAGCCTTCCACTATTCAATACCTCGGCACTTGGTGGGGTAGAGTGGTTAGCTCTACGCCCGGATGCCTTTGCTCCCTAGAATTAATCTGGCACTTGTTTCTTTACAATTTTATTTACGCACCTTCACAGATAGGGCTTATGGCGATGATGGGATGGACAAGGACTAGAAGTGGGAAGGAAACGACCGCGGTCTTCAGGGCTAAGAGAAGTGGAGTTCGAACCCACTATCTCCCAAATGCAAGTTGACAGTTACACTGACTGCGGGACAATTGGATGGGCTAAAACGTTTAAGTATATAGGTGAACTAATCTCGCAAAATGGACTAAAATAGGTAGCGATCAATGCCAGGATCAGAAAATTAGACCGAGCTGACTAAAAACATCTATAATAAGACGATGACGAGTATAACAGCCCAACTTAGACACTACAACCCGGTTTTAAAATCAAAAGAATCATATTTTTCAGAGAATTTGTTCATCAGGAAACAGGGACAAGTCGGCAAGTTTTTTTTTTTTTGCTAGGGGCTTTACGTCGCACCGACACAGATAGGTCTTATGGCGACGATGGGATAGGAAAGGCCTAGGAGTTGGAAGGAAGCGGCCGTGGCCTTAATTAAGGTACAGTCCCAGCATTTTCCTGGCGTGAAAATGGGGAAACCACGGAAAACCATTTTCAGGGCTGCCGATAGTGGGATTCGAACCTACTATCTCCCGGATGCAAGCTCACAGCCGCGCACCTCTACGCGCAACGGCCAACTCGCCCGGTGGCAAGTTATTAAAAGATGAACGAAGAATAATATGATTTTGGACAACAGGTGGGTTGGCGGGAGGATACAATTGAGATCTGATAAAAAATTAGTCAGTACGACAGAAATAATAATAATAATAATAATAATAATAATAATAATAATAATAATAATAATAATAATAATAATAATAATAATAATAATAATAATGTTATTTGCTTTACGTCCCATTAACCACTTTTAAGGTATTCAGAGACGCCGAGGTGCCGGAATTTGGTCCCGCATGAGTTCTTTTATGTCCCAGTGAATCTACCGACACGAGGCTGACGTATCTGAGCAGCTTCAAATACCATCGGACTGAACCAGGATCTAACCCGCCAAGTTGGGGTCAGAAGACCAGCGCCTCAACCGTCTGAGCCATTCAGCCCGGCACGAAAGAACTAATGATCTCATCAATTAAGGAGAAAATATTGTTCTATGGGCACATCTTTTCTCAAAACCAAAAGGAAATAAGTTGAGATGGTTCCAGGAGTGTGAGAATGGCATGAGACAGATCGAAAATGAAATGACAGGAATGAATAACGACGGATCTTCAAGCGCTATCAGGGTTTTGAATGGCAGTAAGAACCATAAATGGCATTACTGTTGAAATATTATCGCTTATCAGTAATAATATTATTCCAAAATAACTTACTATGGACGTATACATTATAATGACACTTAAGCGAAAATTGAGACGTTTGATCCTGTGATAAAATGACTTTCGATATCTAATGTAGAATACGAAAGGTTTCAAAGGCATATTACAATAAGCCAGTCTATAGTCTGAAATAGTGCATACCAGTTCAGGTTCCTAAATGCAAAAGTTATTAGTAAATATAATATTTTTAATTACAAGCTGATTTACGTCGCACCGACACAAATAGGGACAGGAAAGGGCTAAGATTGAGAAGGAAGCGGCATTTGCCTGGTGTGAAAATCGGAAACCATGGAAAACCATATTTAGCGCTGCCGGTAGTGGGGTTCGAACCCACTATCTCCCGAATACTGGATATTGGCCGCACTTAAGCAACTGCAGCTACCGAACTCGGTTACATATATCTCACACCGTAAATATACATTACTGATGACAATGTTTCTAGTCATTCATTGGTTTAGTCAATCATTGTTAGAAGACGCTTGACTAAAAAATGTATGTTAATATTGAAACGCAACATATTACAGTGTTTACTACCTACTCCATCAAAACAGGCCCTGAGTGTACTGTATAATGTCTCATATGTAGCTGTCTCTAAAATACACAGTGTAATTATAACAATCATATTCTACCGAAGCCTAATATCCTTAAAACATTTCAGTTTAAGTTAGTATTTGTTTCTAAGGGGCCAAAAGGAAGTGATCGAATTCCACGAATGCTTTGTTGTTTATATTAAGACAGTCGATGTTATGTTATTAGTTTTAGTCTCACTAACTACTTTTACGGTTTTCGGAGTCACCGAGGAACAGAAATTTTGTCTCGCAGGAGTTCTTTTACATACCGGTAAATCTACCGACACGACGCTGGTGTCTCTGAGCACTTCGAATACCTTCGAACTGAGCCAGGATCGAACCTACCAACCTGGGCTCAGAAAAGGTGTTATGATTTAAGTATAACTGAGAATAAGGATACATGACGATGATAATGATGATGACGAGGCGGAGAAGGAAGAAGAAGAAGGAGAAGAATAAGTAGAAGAAGAACGCGTTTCACACCTAAATAGGTCACTTCAATGTTGTAATTGGGTGAGCACTATAGTGACAGTGACTGATCTACTTCATAATTTTGCTGATTAACAGTTACAGTATGAAATAAGTCTAAGATAATAGAAAAAGTTGTTCAATTCTTCCATGAAATTTGTTAGTAAGCCGGTGCTAACGTAAAATACATAAAGAAACAAAAAGATACTTCGATACGGTGGTACGCGTAGTCTACACATATGGGGAAAACATGACCAATTGTTACGTTTCGCATTAGACGATTATTTGTTTTGTCAAGACAACCTTCATTTCCGAGAGCTGCTCAAGATACAGCACTTCACGTAGGTCAAAGGCGTCGATGACTTCAAGGTCCCTGGAATACGTCCAATGGAGACACAAGGCCTCCAAAATTATTTCACAAATACGCAGCTGTGCCAAATCGTACTTACAGCTTGGTTTCGTCCGCGACGGTCGCGTCAGAGGGATCCACGGCCGCTGAGGTGGGGTGCTCGCCGTCACTGAAACAACAAACCAATCTGTCAGATTACCTTCATAACAAATCTTAAAGGAAATACAAATGAAACGACCTGTTAGAGAGGAAAATAAGTAACAAAAGTTGTTTTTGTTTCATATGAGGGCTTAGGATATCACGATCAAGAACACTGTGTGCTTAGTTTGTGCCAAGTCTTTGTAACTGTAGTGTTAATAGCAGTACAGATGTAAAGTACTATATAAAGTGTTTTGTCTGCGCTAGTAATAATGGCATCGCAACTACACAGGCTATGAGTAAGAATACCAGGCCGAGAGTAACGATTACAGGTACAATAGGGTAGAATACCATTTTATTCAATTCACGGATGGGCTGATCGTGGAGAAAGTTATTATCTCCTTCTTCCCGCAATCTCTTTAGAGATATTCAGTTAGACATTTTTATTACCACAAACAGAAACTGTTACAAATCAATATGTTTTCAGAAAAAAATGTTACAAATCAATATAAATTAAACTATAATTCCAGAAAAGTATTCCATATCAAGTAACCACACTCTATATTCATTTCCAGACCACTTAGATTATGAGGTCCATTCTTACATCAAATACCACCTAGATCTTCATATTCCTAGGATTACATCTCTCACATTACTCATAATATATATAATATTTTTTATCCTCTCCCTCATTTCCTCTATTCACTGCCAAGACTCCAATTAGGACTAGAAAAATGTTACTCTTCTTGATATCACAATTTTCTTTAATGTCATCTTTAAGCACTAACCCGGATGGTCATCGTCTGCGAGTATAGCGGCGTCCTGGGGAAAGGTCCCATTCTTTCAATGTTTTGGAGAGGCACAGCAGTGTTACTTCTGGCGTCATGGTGTGGGGAGCCATCGGGTATGACTTCATGTCACGGCAGGTAGTGATTGAGGGAACTCTGACGGCACAACGGTACGTCACGGACATCCTGCGTCCTCGTGTGTTACCTCTCATGCTACTATATCGTGGTGCCAGTTTGAACAGGACAATGCTCGTCCACACACAACACGTGTGTCTATGAACTGTCTGCGTGATGTTGAGGTACTCCCGTGGTCAGCAAGATCCCCAGACCCGTCCCCGATAGAACATGAATGGGACCAGCTCGAACGTCAACTACGGTACGTCCCAATGTCAGTATCCAAGATGTCAAGGACCAGTTAAAAACAGTTGAGGGTCAGCTTGCCACAAGAGAGGATACAACGGCTATATGGCACACTTTCCACCCAAATCATTGCATGCAACCGGGAGACAAAGTGTCCAACGTCATACAGATAAGCGGGCTCGTACCGCCAAATTCTTCGTAAATTTGACTCGATTTTTTAATCACATACCCTCTCGACACGTGAAGTTTCATTTCGTTTCCTCCGCCCCTCCTGGGTACTTCAATGTTTTTGTCAGGCAGTGTACATACATACTGTTACGAAAATTGAGTTTATATGTGATAAGATTTAAAGCTCCCACCAGGATAGCAACGCATTTTTCTTATTTTTATTTTCAGTCGTGTGATTTTTTTCTCGGTTATGAGGTTATGGCTGTGTTCTGTTTTATGAATGTAGACTATATCGAATAAACAAGTTGCATATTAAATGATAGTTAAGATTAATACTGCTTAATGCGTACTAAACTCAGTGAGTTTAGTCCCTGAAACATTTGGTGACCCCGACGTGATAACGAACAGGCAATCGATACGAAAATAGTGAACATAAACAAAGCAAAATGGAAGGACCAGTGAAGCAGCGTAGACCGATTCGGGCAATGTCTACTAAAACATATAATGAACTGACAAGAGATTTTAAGCCGAAAACTTGTTCAGCTGGAAGCTGCGCAGAAGAAGGAGGTAAAGTTGGAAAGGGTACCCCATCAGAATCCTTTATTACCGACATCCTTAACCTACTTACTCAACCTCTGCACGGTATTCTTCTATCGAATCGTGGTATTCCATCGGCATCGGAACTTCGCGAAATGATAAAACAAAACCTTCATGGTAGCTTTTAAATTTTTAAATATGGCATTCGTGTTTCCTGAATATCGTGTTCTGCGTTCAGACAGAGATGATGGTATGGAGGCAGTGGTCTATTTAATAGGCAACAATGATCGTCACAGTGCAATACCCCTTTCTTTTCTCGGAGTTATTTCATTCCAAGTGGTAGCGGTTCGTATCTTCCTCCACACGGTGGCATTTTTATATTGATACCTAGGCCTATCTATTGTCCATCACGTATTGTAATGCAACCGGGAGAATGGGGCAGTTTATTTAACCGACTGGAACCTCCATACATTATATGTGGAGTCCTTAACGCCCATAGTGTAGCTTGGGGATGTGCTTTTACGGACCGTGCTGGAATAGCCTTTCAAGATATGATGGATGACTACCACCTGATCGTACTCAACGACGGTAGTCCTACCCGTATACCTCAGCCTAGACATCGACCTTGGGCAGTAGATGTAACTATTTATTCTCCATCAATTGCTGCCAACCTAACCGGGGAAGCACGACGATACTCCCTAGGAACTGATCATCTTCCTATCGAAATTCATTTACAAAATAACTACGCCTTACCTACAACCTCCTACTTCACCACAAAATAGAACATGAAACGAGCAAATCGGGTTGCCTTCGGCGGGAAAATAGACTCCGAACTTCGTACCGCAACCCTCCCTACCGACCCACTTAAAAACCACGACTGTTTAATACAAATAACAAATGCTGCAGCTTCGGTTAGTATCCCAGTGAAACAGCCTTTCTGTTTTCCGAAACATACCCCTACACCATGGTGGGACACAGAATGCTTCCGAATAATTGCAAGAAGACAACTTTTTTTATGCAATATCGACATCTTTCTTCCTGGGAAAATTATTATAATTATCAACGTATCAACGTACAAGTCAAAAGATTTTTAAAACCGAAAAAAAAAAAGTCCCAGTTGGCGAAGATACTATGAAGAAATTAGCAGAAAAAACCCGCTTACCACAATCTGGAATAAAGTAAGAGCCTTAAAAGGGGTAGTGAGTAGCTCTCCACGTTCTTCATTTCCGTCCGATTGCGTTGAGGCTTTCGATAGTCATATTGCTCCACCGACTGTGCCGCAACTGCCCGGTTGGCGATTTTCACCCAACTGGGATCGCAATCATTTTCTGTTACGACCATTTACTTACAAGGAACTCCAACTGGCGTTAAAACATAACAACAACACTGGCCCTGGTAAAGACTACATCCAGTACTCGATGTTATCCCATCTCCCTCGCTCAGCGCATATTCTATTACTAGACATTTTTAACAACATATGGGCACGGGAAGAATTACCTTCGGAGCGGATGACTGAAATTGTCATCCCTATTCTGACGCCTGGAAAGGACCCTAGTGACCCTTCTTATAGAGCAATTGATTTTTCCTCATGTGTGGTGAAGACTCTGGAAAGGACGGTGAAAACACGACTCGAGTGGTGGTTAGAACACTAGCAGCCACTTCCTCAGTCGCAGTATGGATTCCGCCGTGGGAAAGGAACAGTGGACCATCTCAGTATATTCACTTCTGCAACAAAACATGCTCTAGCGATTGAGGGATACCTTACGGCTCTGTCAATGGATATCAGCTCAGCTTATGATAACGTATACCAGTTCTCTTCAGTAAGACTCTAGCATTCAATATTACTCGAGCTTTTAAAAATGGTCTTCAGACATTGTTACAAGAACGATATATCTACGTACGAGATGGACACAGTCGTTTACATGACCCTCGTCGCGTGTGTAAAGTTCTCCCACACGGCGCTGTGCCCGCTTTTGCATACCATTTATACTGCTGATCTTGAGCACCTGTTCAGCCCCTCGATTCACGTTGTACAATACGCGGACGATGTGCGTATTTACACTACTTCCTCTAGCTTCGAGGTTACATCTCTTCGTTTAAATTATGTGGCCTGCTATCTGGCAAAATGGTTGCATAATAATGGTCTTGAATTGTCTCCATCGAAATCTACTGTGGTGACTCTTACTCGGAAAGGGACTTTGCCTCATCTTGGTGATATCCAGTTAGATGTAAGTACTATTCTCCGCTTTGTGACGCGTACCTGGTGGGGAGCTGATCCTGTTATTCTTTTGACTCTGCATCGTTCTATGATTCGCTCCATGATCGATTATAGGAGTTTCTTCTGTATGGGAATGCTCCTGCATACGTCACAAAGAAACTCGACAACATACAATTTCCGGCGATCCGCGTCTGTCTGGGTGCTATGCGATCCATACCAACAAATGCTCTCAAGCCGGAGAATTATCTTTGCAAATGCGCAGAGACATGATACACAAGTCATTTCTGTTGCAACGTTTTGCTATTTCACATCATCCCATTCGTATTGCACTTCAACGGTTGACCGTTATCCAGGAGAAACACGGACGACGCTCACGATACAAGCTACAGCTTCTGTTGCGCTGCTAAAACGAACTGAAAACGATTTTCTCACTAACTCTCAAAACATGAAACATGCCCGGATTTGAAGCCAGCTTTCAGTGTTCTCACATCGACTGCCTATATACTATCCACCTAGATATCTCACCACAGAACTACATTCTGGCTCTGATTAGCTCAGTGTGGCCCAATAGTACTTACGTCTTCACGGATGGTTCCAAATTCGATGCACAATACTGCCAACAAACGGGAGAATGTAGTATCTTCAAACTACCGCACGAAACCTGTATTTATACAGCGGACATTTTACCTATATGTGCTGCACTTCGCTTTTGTCAAAACATACGATTCGATTACGCTCTCATCATTACGGACTCCCAAAGTGTTATGAAGAAATTACAAAATCTCCAGTGGAATTTCCAAACGCATGGTTACCTGTATGACATTGCCGAGCGAGCTTTTAACATCTACTCTTCAGGTAGCTCCGTAGCATTTCTAAGGGTCAAAGGACATAGTGGAATTTTCGGCAATGAAAAGGCTGACGTACTAGCCGAACGTGGTGCATCGGAAGGTCTACTTACAGCGCTGCAACTCCCATGGATGGACTTTATTCCCACTATTCGACAACAAAATCGTCACGAATGGTCTATGGAATGGGAAACATCTCAACTGCACAAAGGTAGAGCTTATGCTCTCGTAAAACCAGCATCCTTCCTAAGCCACGGTATTACATGTTTCATCGGTCACGAGGTCTAACGGTTTCAGCAGTGCCGGATTAAGGTGTTTGGGGGCTCTGGGCTATTTAAAAATGTGGGGCCCCTTCTTCGTAACATCACGTAAAACTAGCATACTAAAATCGTTATAGAACTACTTCCACTTAAATTGATGAATAGGGAAGTGTTGAAATAGACTACAATTTTTCACGTTAATATTTCATAATGCGAAAAAAATTTACATTAGTCTCATCATCACTATCAAATCGACATACAAAACAGAATTTACGTTTTTTGGCACCACTAGGATATTTTCTATCCTTTTTATAAGAACATTATAGTTGTAACTTACGAATGGTTCAATAATTAGAGGGGAACTGGAAGTTCTCTTCCTGATATAAAGATATAGTATAGCATGCGCATACCACAATGCTTCCCTTGTACCCTCCCGCTCATTTCCTAGACCTCCCCCCCCCTTCCCCCTCTGTCGTACTCGCAAGCTGTCAGATTTAAATTTTCGTCAACAATAACCTTTACAATAATTACAGTGCGTAAGTAGCGAGAATTCGTGTCACCGGACGATTGATTCTTGCAGTGATGAAATACTAACGCGGACAGCTGATAAGAAGGAAGGAAGGAAGGAAGGAAGGAAGGAAGGAAGGAAGGAAGGAAGGAAGGAAGGAAGGAAGGGTGCGTGTTCGATATTTTGCGAGTGTAAATATTCATATATATGCACGGAGGTGGAGCAGCAGGCCTTTTTATACAATTTTAAGTTCGGGGGCCCGGGGCTGCAGCCCCTTTAGCCCCCCCTTTAATCCGGCCCTGGGTTTCAGTAATCCGAATGAGGCTAAATCATGGATCATTCCCGTCACATCTATATACATCGCATAGGAGGTTTGGATTCACCGCGCTGTCGATGTCAGTATGCGGAGGATGGAGACCTCAACCACATTTAGATTAAGTGTGACCTTTATGATGTTTCTCGAAGCCGCTCTATCTGAACTATGTTATCTACAAGTGCCATTCCCGACTAGCGCTGCATTGGTGTTGCAAGGTGAAAAACAATTCAGTTCTCAATGCTGTGATGGACTTTTTGAGAACCGCAGATATAAGAATTTGATTTTGTGCGCATTGCATTGTTGCCAGTGTTTTGTTTGTTCTCCCCCTCTCCTCCCGGAATAGAGATTCATTGTGGTGTTGTATACTTGAAGAATATGGACGATTTGGTTTTCATTTCTTATATGTACTTTGAGCTAAAAATTTCTATTTTTCTATATGTGCTGCGAGTATTCCTTGTACATGGAAAATGCTTAAATGTTGTTCCAACAAAGGTCAATTAAATATTTAAAAATTAAAAATTTGGAAAGGTTAAGTACGGAGATTTCTCTCCTTGATGAGAAGATACTTGACTTCACGATAAAAGGCGAAGAAGGAATCTACACTTGTGAGTACAATACCAATGAGAATTATAGAGATAATCCGGATAAAATAAGATTAAAGATGATCAATATTTCCTTTGGTGTAAATGCCAACGAGGTAAAAGTTCCCCAAATGGATGTTTTACAAGCAACGGCCAAGAACAGCTTAAAAACTGCCTAGGTTCGAACTATTTGAAGGAGAAGTTAAAAACGGGTTAGATTTTTCAGTACGTTCAAAATAATTCAAGAAAATAAAAACACAGAATCAGAAGATAAATTTCAGTATTTGATTCAATGTACTAAGCCTGGTAGAATAAGATAATCAGTTAATAGTTTCGCAGCTACTGCTGAAAATTGTCCAAAAGTAATATAAAAAATGAAGTATAGATTTGGACGTACCTTATTTTTTTTGAAGGTGTGTGTGTGTGTGTGTGTGTGTGTGTGTGTGTGTGTGTGTGTGTGTGTGTGTGCGCGCGCGCATGAGAGCAGCCTAAGAGAGAGTTTTACCAATCTCGACCCTAAAAAGGCACAAGCCTGAAACACGAGAGAAGTTACCCATCGCAGCCCACGTAAACTTACAACATCCGTAATACCTTAACTGGAGGCGAGGTTCGTGTAGTCAAGTTGTCAACGATCACAAATATATACGGGATTTGATTATGACTACCTTACTACCCAAAATAATCCATCTTATATTCTAATCATAAGCTATATCACTTGACTCCCTTTCTAGTTATTTGCGTGTGTCTTTAGAGCGTTTAAGCGTTTGTCTCTGAATTTGAGATAAATAATGTAATTTTTAAAAATTATTCTTATGAAGGTCTCTGTGTAGACGTGCACCTAGAAAATAAATAATCAACTCAGTTCTCGTTATCAAGTTAAATTATACAAAATTCGGAACCACTTCGCTTTGTAAAGTTCAACAGGCAACTAATTTCAAGAAAAGCTCGCGTTATTATATACATAGTTCTTGAGAGTGGTATCCGTCACACTGCATCGAGTAGAAAGTATACAGCGTTTAACACTCACCATTAACAGCTATGAAACTGCTACGTATTTTCAACTCGCACAGAAAAAGAATGTCCCAATCTGCTATTTCAAACAGAATTCAGGTAAACGCCTGAACTTCATACTACTACTACTACCACTACTACTACTACCACTACTACTACTAATGACGATGCTGTTCATGATAATGATTGTAGTTGCTGTAATATCGCACTCAACTCATACAGATAGATCCAAAAGGCTTTCGGTGACGTTGGGACAGAAAGGTGAAGGTAGTGGCCGTGGCCTTAATTGAGTCATAGCTCCAGTATTTTCCCGATGTGAAAACACGGAACCACAGGAAGCATTTAAAGACTGCCAACGCCCTACAGCTACACCACCCGTACTCAAGTCACGCGATGATGATGTTGATAACGATGATAAAATAAGAAGAATTAGGGAGCTATAGTTGATTAGATGATTCACTTCACCGCCAAACTCTCACAGTGAATGGAAGCCCGGTCAATGCAGGTGAGAGTTTCAAAATGAAGAGTCACGCGCCAATGGTTCGGATTCCACCTTAAACTGGAGTTCCATGACTTATAACATAAAATTAGAGTCAGGTAAAACGCCAAACTATGACTCTGTTAACAATAATAATAACAACAATAATCCATTCATTAATTTCCTAAACAGAAAGAGAATGTTGTCGATACAACCACTCGTCTCCATCTTGTGCCGCTCTTTCCATCGCCAAGTAACTTCTGAACCCCATGCCTTCCTTGATCTCTTTCCATTGGTGATGGAGATGTTGCGTCTACCGATATGTCCTGTAAATTTGATTTTACTTCTTTACATTTCTTTTAACAGCTTCCCCTTCTTTTTGACTTTTCTTAGTACTTCCACATTTGTTTATTAGTTTTTTGTTGTTTGTTTTTTTTTAAATTCCAGCTCGTTTTTATCATTTTCCTCCATACACACATCTCAGTTGCTTCAAGACGAATCTTTCCCTGTCTTCCCAATGTCCAACTTTCACTTCCATACAACATGGCACTGAAAACAAATGATTTTGCAAACGATTACCTATATTGATATGCTTACTAGTTAGAATAGTTTTCTTTGCCATAAATGGATGTTTCGCAATGGCTTTTCTACTCTTCACATCCACCAAGCATATGTTGCCTTCAGTGATCATAATACGAGATAACAGAACTGTATAACGTGGTCAATGTTGATTACATCAATCTTTACGTTTGGTTTGATGTCGGTATTGTTCTTTCGTACAATAACTACTTTAGTTTTCTTATTCACTTTTAATTTGCATTGTTTGAGAGTTTCAGACAGAACTCGTAACATTTTGTTAATATCCTTTTTAGAATAATAATAATAATAATAATAATAATAATAATAATAATAATAATAATAATAATAATAATAATAATAATAATAATAAATCAAGAACTTAGTGCATATTATCTAAACCTCATGTGACAGTGAGCATCCGTACATGGGAGAGAGTGAACTTTATTCAGTGAGATCCCGTTATATCTAATTGCTACCCAGTCCCGAGACGTATGGTCACTATCATTCATGATTCACCAGCCCGGTCATCAGAGGATCAGTCAGGCTCTCACGACCGGATATTGTTTCAGAGGGCTTAAATTACCGAGAGGCACCAGTAAGGAGCTGGTAACGCGGCCAAGTCCACATACATTTGCTATGAGACTAGTTGACTGAAGTATTTCATTATATAGGCAGAGGACGTGACGGCCGAGCGGCATAATCACTAGCTTCTTACCAAGGCGGCTGCGGTTCGAATACTGACAAACGTATGACTGTCACGTCCTGTAGTTCCCTGTGGCCCTGATTACGATATCAAAAGTCACGTAAAACCGTAACCTTGCTGGCTTGCTATTATGCAAGGCGAATTTGTTTAGAGTATAGAATAGCTCGAAACTGCACAGTCCGAAGCACTCACTACTCTCGAATACGCTGCCGTTGCTGTGATAGTATGATCATCAGTAACTGCCGTGATCAGAGTGACCTAGACATTCCCAGTTTCCAGAAAGAGTTTTTTTTTTTCTATTAGATGGTAGTTTCATCACCTGGGAACTATTCAGATCGACAAAATACCCCAATTTTAAAATATTAGATGTTTTTAGTACATTATTTGGTAACTACAATTTTCATCGATTAGTCTAAACGTGTTAATGAATGAAATTTCATTTTGACGGTTAATGCATTTTAGAGTACGGATATGTTGTCATCAATCTCGAGTACTAGTGTGAGTAGAACTGCCTGAAATTCTATGTTGTTGTGGTGTTTGGAGTATTTTGGGTTAGTTTAAAGACAGGTGACCACGAATTTAAAATAAGAAACAAAACTAGTATATCCCTGAACTGACCCTGGATTAATCAAAATTCTCAACCCTGGGTTTTCCGGTCTTACAAAAAAGGGTGACTAAGCGCGCTCACCTTCGGAGGTAAATCACCCCTAACGCACAACAGAGGTGTCTATACGGTTGAAAAGTTTCAAACCCCCGAATTTCAACAACAATACGGTACATATGACTAAGAAGTATTTCAGGACAGTTTTAGTTTAAGAGGTCCTTGTAAATAACGCATGTCTCTTATAATCCAATGCTAAAAGAAAACACGTTTAGGCACATCCTGCAGTCAAAATACTCACTCGAATATATCAAAAAATCATGAATGTAGGGTATCACATGTTCAACAATACCACAAAGATTTAGCACACTTGCAGTGGTAAAGTTTCAGACATTTAATGAATAGCTATGCGATGAACTTCATTTAAATAAAAATCAATATTTTCAAAGATCGCTCAAGTAGTTTGTCATGTATCACATTTTGTCTTAAATTGTTTGAGCTTGAAGAGCAAGTTACATAAGTTTCATGCTTCTAGCTCTCTTACTTCTGAAGAAACACATACATACATATATTATTATTATTATTATTATTATTATTATTATTATTATTATTATTATTATTATTATTATTATTATCATCATCATCATCTGTTATGCCTTCCGGCGCTCTTTTTTTTTAACAATTGGTTTTACGTCGCACCAACACATATAGGTCCTATGAAGACGATGGGTTAGGAAATGGCTAAGAGTGGGAAGGAAGCGACCGTGGCCTTAATTAAGGTACAGCCCCAGCATTTACCTGGTGTGAAAATGGAAAACCACGGAAAACCATACTCAGGGATGCCAACAGTGGGATTCGAACCCACTATATCTCGAATGCAAGTTCGCAGCCTTTCGGCGTTCAGTCTGCAAACCTCTGCGAATGTACTAAACGCCTCCACAATTCTCCATTTTTAACTAGCTTTGTGGCATTGTTTAGTTCCATGCATCTTTAAAGCATTAGAAGCCGAGTCTAAACATCGACATCTTGGTCTCTCTCGCATCCACGACCCAGTCCATTATTCACCTAAGTAATATGTCCTCCTCCATTCGCCTCACAAGAACCCTTCCCAAGCCGGTTTATGCATATACTGTAGCTTCATCAATCGAATCGTTCCTAACTTAGCCCCTATCTCCTCATTCGGAGTATCCTGCCATTGTTCCAACCTGTTTGTACGAACAATCATTCTCACTACTTTCACGTTTGTTACTTCTAACTTATGAATAACATATCCTGAATCTACCCAGCTTTCACTCCCAAAGTCGATCTGAAAATAGACCAGAGTAAAGATAGTGTCATACAGGAGCTGACTTCTGTGGATCGCAATTACGAACTCACTACATTCGTTTTACTGCTCCTCGATTCTATTTCACTATAGGAATCAGTCGAGGAATGTTCCACCATTCAACACTTTATATAATATGTATCATTTATACCTTTAATAAATGAAGACTATTTTACATTCGTCAAAAATTAAGATATCTCACTATATTACCATTCTGGGAGAAAAAACATTCCCACAAATTACTGTCTATATAGTATATAGGATAGGTTCGCTTTGGTATTTACTGTTGGTCGTTTGAACAACAGTTCCTTCGGAATCACTACACTTGCTTATGTTATAGGTGTACTGCGTGCCTCTAAACTTAGCATTTGGGGAAATGTTATTTACCCTAGTCTAAATCTTTACTACATGGGATACGGCATATTCATACAAATACCAGACGAATTGGCACTTATTCCCGCTCAAATTATCTATCCAGAGAGTAGACAAATGCCCCGTAGGCCTCCATACATGTAACGAAGTACAGTAAAAATTTACTTCTGTGACACAACAGTAGAAATTATGTTATGGCATGTATAAAAGATGCGAGACCTCCATCACGCACAACTGGAGACAAATATTTTATACTTAACCCTTTATAGGGCAAAATTCTGGGAACAAAATATATTACTTATTTGGTTAAATACCATGTCATTGGGGTCTACTGTTTAGGTTTTGACCAAAATCTGAGTCAATACATTGTTTTATTATGCGATATGGGGTGGTATTTTTACCAGAGAGCATTTAGGATTTCTTTCCCACTGAGTGTGCACTGGTAAATATATTTACCACTTTGCTTACATAACTTTCCACAGTGTTTTGCAAATAACAGGTGCAAAATGCAGATGGAAAGCATGGAACAAGAAGTATATATAATTATAAATGTCACACTGGCTCTGAAAATTGTACTAGAATCATGGGGTCATGGTCAGAAAAGACTGACCTAGGAACACAGGCTACCTCTATGTTTTACATCTTCTATTTATTTAATAGAACTAAGACACATAATTCTCCTTACAAACAATACGATTAAAAACAAGCCATCGTCTAAAATTAATTTCTAATATGCATTCAGGCAGGCAAGTGCCTAGGGGAGTGAGGGGAATTTTGAGATATATCCACCCAACAAATGTCTCATTTGTCACCCCCTCCCCTATGGGAAGCTCTGGTGTTAGCCACTACATGTACCAGTCTATTCTTACATCCATAATTATCCTGAAAATGTATTATTATTATTATTATTATTATTATTATTATTATTATTATTATCTGTATATGCCCCTCAACTCAGAGTAACTGAATACCATACAGATTGACTAAATTTATGTTTTTCCAAAATACACATGGTGTGTTGTTTTGGATATAAATCCATTTTTCATAATCTGGGAAGCTAATACATATTGTATGTTGGCTATTCAGCCCGAAGGCTGGTTGGATTCTCAATAGGTTCACCATTAGCTGTCAAAGATGGCCTAGGTGTCACTGAAGACGCGTACGAGGGAAATGAGGACTGAGGTAGTTTCCCGTTGCTTTCCTCACTGAGCCAGAAGTTGCTATTGCACATCAGTCTGCCAAGCCCACTGAAATGCGTGCACCAACCAACCCTATGAGCGACATTTTTACACCATTCATAGCAGAGACTGGCTGCATAAGGAATGGCATTACTAGCGTCACTCATACCTCAACCACTTTCATATTGTCAAAGCCAAGTATAAGACTGAGACAGATCAATGAAAGTAACAATTTTATTCTAGCCCATACCAGAAGACATAGTGCACTGTAAACACTACATCTTGCCAGCAAAGGCCTCTAATACATATTGTAACTGACAAAACGTACGTCCACGACCTTACAGTCTTGCTGCATGTTTTCATATTAGTGAATATAACATGTTAGCCAGAATATTGTGCGGAAAAGCATATGTAAAACATGTAACTAGAATCTCTGAAGTCTATTTTCCGATATTTATATTACCAAGTGCACTGAAAATGAGTACGTTACCAATATGCAAAACGAGCACACTATTTCGCTTTTCTTGGTACTTCATGTGTAGACCAATGATAATTTTGATAAAATCTTTCAAAGTTAACCACAAAATATGTAATCTTATGTTAACAAAATAATCAAAATATTCAAAAATACATATTGTTACGTTATATAAATCAGGATAATCCAGTATCTCGCTTAAAATGAGCTGTATTTCACGGTCAACATAATGCTTGAACGAATGAAATTCAAGTGGCGCTCTCTGGTAAACATATGTACCACTTCCGGAAGTGGAACGATTCAAATAGCCGTGAAGCGCGAGTTACGAAAAATGTGGTAAATATTCTTACCAGAGAGCGTTACTAGACTACAAAGCAGACAATTACGGCCACTTAGGGTATTGCCATCTGAGCAGTTTCTATGGCGACCCAAGTGGTAAATATATTTACCAACAACCTATAAAGGGTTAAAAAGCTAACCGTCTTATGTTCCTTAAATAAGAAAGAAATGTGTGTGTAATCAAACTAACAATAAAAATCATCGCTAATTTTACAACTTTAGTCTACACGGTCCCTGTAAAGAACGTTAGTGATATTTAGTCAGTCTGGTTCATCTTCCTTCAAAACAGACAGTTAATTGTTGACCTATCTCGCACAGGATGCCATGACTAACTACACGATTACCGGGCGAGTTGACCGTGCGCGTAGAGGCGCGCGGCTGTGAGCTTGTATCCGGGAGATAGTGGGTTCGAATCCCACTGTCGGCAGCCCTGGATATGGTTTCCCGTGGTTTCCCATTTTCACAGCAGGTAAATGCTGGGGCTGTACCTTAATTAAGGCTACGGCCGCTTCCTTCCAACTCTTAGGCCTTTCCTATCCCATCGTCGCCATAAGACCTATCTGTGTCGGTGCGACGTAAAGCCCTTAGAAAAAAAACCTACACGATTCGCAGGGAACATCTGCATTCATTTTAAAAACCAAATATGAAACAGTACGTTAAATCTTCTGACAATGTTATCCAAATTTATACTATACTTAACGTGGGACCTCATAGCCGAGTAGCATCGTCATAGGTGACTGTAGTTCGAATTCCTGCTAAGGCATGTGAGATTTCTCAAATGCAATGCCACATCCCTGTCATCTAAATTCCACTGAAAACTGGAGGTTCCGATGATATGATCACGATATCAACAGTCTCGTAAAACTGCAAGTGTGCTGGTACTTAATATGAAATTCGCTTATATTTCCAAGTTTTCAATGTATTGTGTAAAGGAAAGAAGTAATTTCATACGTTCATATTTTACTGCCTAATACATGTCCTATGTATGTTGAGTCTTTATTACGAACTTCCATAAAAAGCCTAGGTGTCACTGAAGTGGATGGCTAGGGAAATAAGTGAGGTAGTTTTCCATCGCTTTCCTCTCACTGAGCTAGAAGGTGCTATTATACATCCGTTTGTTAACCCCACTGAAATGCATACAGTACACCAATCGACCATATCAGCAACACTTTAATTCCATTCACCAAAGGAACTGGTTGCATAAAGAATGGCGAATACTAGCATCGCTCATACCTCTTCTTCTTCTTTTTCTTCTTCATTCTCAATCCGAAGATGGATTGGCACCAATTCCTCTCTTCCACTCATACTCTCCGTTCTCTGTGAGTCTCTACATTTCATCATATGAGCATGTAAATCTTCTCTGATCTGTCTAGAATATTGCACTCTTCTCTTGCCTTGAATCATTCCTTCCATGACCTTAACTATACAACTATTGTGCGTGTAGAGATTGCCATTTAATTGGTCTCTTTTCTTTCTTACCAGTGATATTTTTGATTTGTGAGGTTTGTTGTCCATGAGATTTTTCCATCCACCTCCAGCACCACATCTCAAACGCCTCCAGTCATTTCTTATAGCATGCACCAATAGTCCATGTTTCTGAGCCATACAAGGCCACACTCCAGACTTTTTTTTTTTTTTTTTTTTTTTTTTTTTTAGGCATTTGGTCCGTAAGACCATGCTGCCAGCTCTGTACATTTAGAAAACAGGAAAGTCAACAACAAGTCTTTAAAACATGGGACCGTTCATGTCATTGTGACTAATTGGTGATGGAAAGCCACGGTACGGGAACATTGGTTGGATGAGAACAGTTTAACTACAGACTACAGAACAAACGTATCACAGTGTTAAATTGGCTTCACTTAAAAATTTGGCTATTGCTTGATATATACGGATGTCATAGCTGCTGAACAACGACGAAACGGAGGTGGGAAGGGGAACTTGCAGTTGTATAAGCGTTTGATATAAATTGGTCACTTGTGGTTTGTATCTAGTGCATCCTAAAATTGTATGGTTGAGGTCTGCTTCTTGAGTGGGGTCAGAGGGACAATTTGAGGAGTCTATGACTTTGAGTCTGAACAGATGACTGGGGTAAGATGCATGTCCAAGTCGCATTCTGATAATTGATGTCATATGGCGGCGAGTGAGAGATAGTAGACTGAACCATGGTTTCTGTGGGATGTGTCTCTGGATAGCGGCGTAATGCTTGCCCACTCCAGACATAGTACTTAATACATCTCTTTTTAGTCTCCATATTTAGACTCTTTGATGTAAGCAGCACCCTTTTCATATAACAGAAGACCTTTGCCCGTGCAGTTCTGCTCTTTATGTCGGCTGGACTTTTTCCAACTGAAGTGATTTTATTTCCTAAGTAGGTAGAGGCAATGAGTTGTCTGAGTAGTAAATCATTAATTCTGATGTCACTTTCATATTGCCGAAGCCAAGGACAGGTCAATTGAAGTAACATAGCTGTTCTTGCCCATATCAGATGATACAGTGTACTTGTAAACCCTACGTCTCACCAGAAATGGACTAGGAAAAATGTTAGAAATAAAGTATCACCGAATATATACACCGTACTTTAAATATTTAAAGAAAGGGATACGACTAAATGGCGCCTTCTTAGGTTAATACAATCTCTTTTTGAAGTCTATAGGTTATCCGCAATTATATATACACACAACTGCCTTTACGTCGCACCGACACAGATAGGTCTTATGGCGACGATGGCACAGGAAAAGGACTAGGAGAGGGAAGGAAGCGGTCGTGGCCTTAATTAAGATAGTTCCAGCATTGGCCTGGTGTGAAAATGGGAAACCACGGAAAACCATCTTCAGGGCTGCCGACAGTAAGGTTCGAACCCAATATTTCCCGAATCCAACCTCACAGCTGCGCGCGCCTATCCGCAAATCAATAGGAAACTACAGACAGTCCTCTTGGCAATACATGCATTATTTTGGTTTTAAAAAACTTACGAACTTTATCCACCTTTAGCATTAGTAACTTGGTTAATGCCCGTACATAACCCAAGAGATCAATGATCAGACATCCTGAATCAGAGTTTACTTGCAGTAGGGTGCCAGTTCTCTTTCATCCCGAATCAACCAAAAGCGTGGATTATTTTGTTTCGTTTTTAAACTTAGAGCTTTATCCAGCGTTGGATATTAATGACTCGATCAATGTCAATGTCCCCCTGTGGGTGGGGGCGGTAGAATAACACCCACGGTATCCCCTGCCTGTCGTAAGAGGCGACTAAAAGAGGCCCCAGGGGCTCTGAACTTTGGAGCGTGGGTTGGCGACCACGGGGCCCTTGCTGAGCCCTGGCATTGCTTCCACTTACTTGTGCCAGGCTCCTCACTTTCATCTATCCTATCCGACCTCCCTTGGTCAACTCTTGTTCTATTCCGACCCCGACGCTATTAGGTTTGCGAGGGCTAGGGAGTCTTTCATTTTCACGCCCTTCGTGGCCCTTGTCTTCCTTTGGCCGATACCTTCATTTTTCGAAGTGTCGGACCCCTTCCATTTTTCCTGTCTGATTAGTGTTATATAGAGGATGGTTGCCTAGTTGTACTTCCTCTTAAAACAATAACACCACCACCACCACCACCACCACCACCACCACCAATGGCAATGCCCATACCTAAGCCAAGAGATCAATAAATCAGACATCCTGAGCCAGAGTTTAATTGCAGTAGGGTGGCCAGTTTTCTTTCACACCCAATCAATCAACAACACATACTTCAGCTACTCAAGTACTGACCACGCCCACATGGAACCAACGAATAAAGTTTCTTTATCGTCAGATAACTGATCCATGCGATAGAAAATTTTGCTTTTACCATACTAAACTCGGTGGTAGTAGTAGTAGTAGTAGTAGTAGTAGTAGTAGTAGTTATTGTTAAGTAAGCATATTTGCAATATCGTATTATCAGCCCTGTATTTATGTGAAATCTGTCTGCTGACCCAGATGTGGTGATATTAGTTTTGTGCTACTGAAAATATAGACAGCACGGGAAAGAGTATCTGCACTCAATGATACATAGGAGGCCAAACAAAGAGGCAGACTAATAATAAAGCATACCGACATAAGTAACTTTTAAGAGCCCCGAAATAGTCTCTTTAAAAACAATATTAAACGCTGTCCGGCATAGCTAGAGGATATTGCCTAGACCGATTGAAGAGTTCGGGAACAAAAACAAAAACGAAAGAAAGGGAAATGCAGTAGCAGCATATGATAAGACGAATGTGTTAATGAGACCATTTACAACACTTGTATGCCCATCTGGAGAACTGAAATTAAGCGACAAGCCATGTAAAGCGAGCAGGCTAGCTTACTGTAGGATAGAAAGGAGAGGACCTTGTACCCTCCAGGAAGACCCTGGGAGACCTTGGTGTGATTTATCTAGCATTTACTCGTGTTCGTCCTTACTGAAGGCTTCAGTTCATTTGCATACGACGTTACATGAATACCGCATCCCGAACAGCAGCGGGTTGTATCATTACGGTACAGTCCTCAGTAGTGAAAAAAATTCACATGCCACAGAATGAAAAGAAATTATGGAGAGATAGAATAACCAATACGAGACTCAGGCTTTAATCTGCAATACACAACAAGACTGATGTCGAAACTAAATTTTACAACAGGTCACAACGTAGCTCTTCACTCTACAAGCGTCTTCCAAATGAATGCTTTGTTGATGCTTTACTATAAATGCATTTCATTATAATATAATCCTCCCAGTGATACTACAGAGAGAAAAGGAACATTTCAATTATTATAACTCTAAAATGTGTCAGAAATGTGTCTACGGTTAAATAATGTCTAAGTATGGCTACTGCATTGCAGCAACTGTCTACAACCGATGTTCAGCCGGCCATGTTTAAACACTGCCGAGAACACTGTTTAACCTCAAATATGAGGAGTGAATCACAATGAGAGGTTATGTTCCATGTTGAGACGATTCCGGGAAGAAACGTTACTCCAACGGCGTCTCTGTGGATCGTGCACTGCGAAATCGCAGCAATTCATTCGAAATGTACGGGGAGGTACGGCTTAAAATAGATTTCGCTTTTCAAGACACTTGTTTCTTGAGATTGTCAGAGGGACAGTCCGGTAACTGTCAACTTGACTGCAATTCTAGGCAGCCGATAT
Organism: Anabrus simplex; assembly: GCF_040414725.1. Classification (NCBI taxonomy): domain Eukaryota; kingdom Metazoa; phylum Arthropoda; class Insecta; order Orthoptera; family Tettigoniidae; genus Anabrus; species Anabrus simplex. Next base: position 917,317,317 of record NC_090265.1, read on the forward strand.
ACCAAGCGGCTTGCGAGCGCCGTATTTTGTACTAATAAGTGTCCCACAAGCACTAATGATGAAATGATGATTTTCACAAGGGCACTACTGCCAGCAGGCAAGTTACGTCAGAATATGAGGAGATAACAACCGGACGGTCGTTCGTAGCATATTCCTCAGCGCTATCCGTCTAATACAACCCTTTGCATTAGTAAACCTCGTTTTCGACCGCATAATACTAGGCTGGTATATGGTAGAGCAGCACTACATTTGCTGTCTACATATCCGCAATGGCTAGTGTGTTCAGCAACGAGGAATACACAGACATCATTTTTATTTATGGAGAATCTGGTAGGAATGCAGCCGATGCTGCACAGGAGTTTCCAAACAGACGTCTGCCTTCTATACACGTATTTCGCCGAACAGAGCTGCAATCAAGAGCTAATGGATCGTTCAAGGCACGTATGAGCAGGGACATACTTATTTGCGACAATGCTGACGTTGTGCAGAATGTGCTGCAATACTTAGAACGCAATCCTTCACACGGTATGTTGAACTTCCCCTTACTGTAATAATAATAATAATAATAATAATAATAATAATAATAATAATAATAATAATAATAATAATAATAATAATAATAATATACAAACAACGCGCACATGTTTTATGTTACGAGCTCGGGATGAGCTAGGAGTATCAAGAAGGGCAATACACAGGATCCTGAAGGAAAAGAAATGACACCCATGTAAGGCCCACTTACATCAGCAACTCTATGGAGATGATTTTGATCGCAGATTTTATCAGGAATATTCTGTGGAGCGATGAATGTTACTTTTCGAATGATTCCATCATCAACACTCACAATTTCCAATATTGGGCTCCAGCAAACCCCCACTGGGTTCGAGCACAGCATATGCAACTCCAGTGGAGGTGGGTGGGGGTAGGATTAATGTAGGTGCATAATTGGGCCTGTTTACATAGTTTCTAGGCTCACCGGTAGGCGCTATCTGGAATTTCTAGAGATCGACTTGTCTCCAGAAAACCTTCTAGAGGATATTCCACTGCAGCTAGTACTCCAACATAGGTTCCAGCATGATTGTGCACCATAACTCAGCCAAAAAATGCCGAACAATTACAACAAAGAATTCGCAAGCCTTGTGATGCCGTGACACCTGCAATGTTGAGACGTCCATGCACACGCTGCGAGACGTGTTACTGTTCAGCACTGCTTGCACCAACAGGGACATGTTTTTGAGCATAGTTATCATGAGTAGCTGTAGAAGGAAACGTTCTGGTAGATCCAAGTGTGACAATGTTCTGAGTTTTGAAGCTATAATAATATGTATTAGTTTTTGTTTCATACAAACACGTCTACACGTGTATAAATTATTGCATTTTCCTCTACATCTTGGCGCATTTACAAATGCACACTGGTATAGAATAATTGCAGTAAAATGACTACTATTTGTTTCACAACATCCGAAATACAGCATGTTGTCGCTCCTTCGAAAACAAGTGATTAGGCAACCCATGCATCACTGGTGTATGCGGAACATTTGTAAGTAGAAAGTACGCGGTCGCGGGCCACCTGGTATTTTATTATACATGGGATAATTTCCGTGGAATTATAGGTCACTTCGAATATCAGAATAACTTGCTCCAATCGTCAGAGGGCTGCCACATACATCAACGGGGGAGGGGTTTCTCTTATATTATATTCACTGCCGAGTAAGCGCATATAATAGTGACTACTAAAACTAGCTTGTATGTGTTTTTTAATAATTGTCGCGCTAATTCAGATAAGATGTTGGCAACTACGAGACAGGAAAAGGCAAGTGGTGGCGATAGTGGTGATTACTGTTTTAAGGAGTACTGGGGAAGAAGAGCCGTGGCCATAATAACAGCCCTAGTATTTGCCTGGTGTAAAAATAGGGAAACTACGGAAAACAATCTTCAGGGCTGCCGATGATGCGTTTCGAACCTATGATCTCCAGAATGTAAGCTAAATCTATATGGCCCATACAACTTATTCGGTTACACAGTACTATCGTTTCATCTTCCTTTCGCTGAAGCTATTTACGAGTCGAGTACACACATCGTAACAACACTATCAACACTATTTCTTTTCCTTTTTTTCTTTCTTTTTTTGCAAGCTGCTTTACGTCGCACCAACACAGATAGGTCTTACGGCGACGATGGACAGGAAAGGGCTAGGAGTGAGAAGGAATGCTGGATACTGGATACAATTAAGCGACTACAGCTATCGAGCTCGGTAACAACACTATAATCAAAGCTACACTTCCTCGTACGGTGGTGTGTCGCTTTAGTGCCGACAACATTATGATATTTTTCCGCCGAAAGCGATATATCTGTGGGCAAGTCGTGCTCATGCTTAGCCATATTTGAGTAATATGTAGGAAGACAACAGTGACTAGCGTTCGGCGCGCGCACCGTCAATTTTCATTGGTTGTGACAAGCAAAGAGTTGCATAAAAGATACTTCTATCCCCATTATCGAACCAATCTTAAAACTTTAAACGATGTCTGGTTAAATACCAGCTGAACATTGTTTATGCAATGGAAAACCGTGCGCTACTTAGTCGTTGTTTAGGTAGACGTTGTAGAACGTATTATGCTTAAAACTAGTCATCGTTTCTGCAATCGGCCCTTAAAGTCTACTTTTCAGAATTGTTAAATTAAGGTAATCGAACTCAAAAACTTCCCTAGAAGTCCCAATGAAAACTTTTCATCAAGCGTTTGAATGCATAAAAATACCTTTCGTATCAAAGTTTATCCTGTTGTGTTTCATACGTATTTTCCAGTCTAGCAGTTATGTTCCACTAATAAGCGAAACAGTGTTGTTATATTCAGAGGACGGAGTATACAGAGAGAAACTATGCAATTTTCGATACTGGTGCCTTGATAAAATTATCGGCTACAAATTCCATTTCTTTCTCTGCAGGAATTTATGATAGTGCAATACGCAGGCCACAATTATTGATGTGCTTACCAAAATTTGCTCTAAAGATATTTGAGAATCAATACAACCGAAAGACTAAAGAGGTTTCTATGATGAGTGCGACGAATGTTTAGTTTTCCTCAGCCTCTGAAAATATCCTTTGCCATTTTGTAATCATATTATGTTTACTAACCGGTTGTTTCCATCTTTATTGATCTCTTCGAAATCATAAAATCGAAATCGGAGTTTTTATTAACATATATATATATATTACAAATAGTTATTTGCATACATTAACAACTATAATTTGGAAGGACTTTTATGTCACATTGTTCATTAGGATATCAGAGGGTTTCATAACTTTATGTATATAGAATGGACTCTGATTAAAATATTCTCAAGGATAGATCATTTGAACATCATGGAGTCTTAACGGGAGATCATTCTGAACAACACACAACTGCTGGTCATAAGTATACTTAATACTGTCTTAAGCTTACGCTATTTCTATTATCGTTGGAACTATGGAGTGTCAAGAATTAAGAGGGATGGTTATCAGGAGAGTACACAGTTTATGAACGTTTCAAGGTGTATAATAAGTTTCTCAACAGTGTTACCGCTTTATGCCATTTCCGACACTGTTACTTTGATTTAAAAAAATAATCGTGTATGAATGTCATCACGTCTCTGCAAGAATCAATGATAGTATTAGGCACAGGCCGTCAGCTTAAAGTTCCCAGCCGTCATGAAAAAAATCTAGTCTGAAGCGGCGTTTGAACTTCCTTCATACAGTACGCCGTTCAGAGTGAAGAGATGGAATATGGACAGACTACACCAGGTCTTGAAGTCTTAACCTCTGAAAAATAATTCCTAGAGTAATTTCCCTCGACTTTATTAAGGTAAATGACTCCCCCTTTTCAGATACACGTTACCTGGAAACAGCAAGGAATGTCCGAGATTAAATCATGTCAAAATAATTTGAATCGGGAAAGAAAGCAGAGCTATCGTCGATAGAAATATACTCTGTAGTTTGAAAAATACGACTTGATATCAACTCGTTTTTACTTTTGATAAGCATGCATTGCAAATATTGATTATACAGCACTAACATATTACACTAAGATATAACACTAGGTACAGCCATCTCAAAGCATAGTCAGATCAAACAGCCTGTTTTCAAATTCTGAGTGGTCCAACAGGTAGGATGGTGCACGAAAATGACACTTTTAGTGGTTATTTTAATATTAAGGAAGGACTAGCAAGTTTTGAAGTGATTCGTCTTATTCCGACGAAACAAAACTCTTTTTTTTTCTATTTGCTTTACGTCGCACCGACATAGATAGGTCTTATGGCAACGGCGGGATAGGGAAGGCCTAGGAATGGGAAGGAAACGGCAGTGGCCTTAATTAAGGTACAGCCCCAGCATTTTCCTGGTGTGAAAATGGGAAACCACGGAAAACCATCTTCAGGGCTACCGACAGTGGGATTCGAACCCACTATCCCGATTACTGGATACTGGCCGCACTTAAGCGACTGCACATCTATCGAGCTCGGTAAAAACCCATTATTATATCAGGGCAGTTGAGCAGGACTCTTGTACTCATTAACCCGCTGCACATCCCGTTCTCTTCAGCAAAATCATGTATCTTCTACAAGAAGGTGAAAGTGCGAAGTGTTCAATCCAAGGACAGCGCGTGTGGTTTCTGCTATCCCTCATCTGCATTCAAAGTGTAATGTTACCGCGACCCCGTGTGTCACGGAACACAGAACAACAAATAAGGACAGAATAGAGATTAGACACTTCAGGGCCGTAATAAGCCGGCCAAAAGTGTGGAAGAAGCACATCTTTAAACTAACAATCGAGACAACCACTATATCTTTATGGTGACCGTCTCACAGTATTAAAAATACATCTTCAAGTTTTATATAAGTTATGAATATGTCTTCCGTACGATAGATGCGCACGAACTCAAACAAACAAGCAAGATATTATTTCTTTAAAAAGGTGAAAAATGCCTTAACATTCCACCAAATAGCTTCCGTTTCAATTATTCCTCTATGAATATACATTGGCATTCCACCAAATAGCTTCCGTTTCAATTATTCCTCTCTGAATATACATAAGTGTCAAATCAGTAAAAGAAAAGTACGCTCGAGCCAACAGAAAAAATTCGGAGTGGCAAGATTTGTTTACATCACAACAATAAACTTACGTTATGAAAGAAAATTAATAGTTTTCAAAAATGCCTGAAGTACTTGTCAAACGTTGTTCAAATATCTCCCCATATTTCCTAAAACAACCAGCAGTTAAAGAAACGTTAAACATTTATACGAATGCTGCCATTATTCACTACACTTCTTCCAAATAATTTCATTGGAGAAAGATTTCGCAACGTTAACGGAATTACCACGAAAATATTATTAGAAAGTAATAAAAAATAAATAATTAGTTCAAGGAACATACTGCTCCTATTATAATAATGCTTTTGTGAAAAATATGTATCAATATGACTTTCAAGGTACGCCATGTGACCTTAACAAGAGTTACATACATGAACAATTCATATATGCCCGATGTATAACAAAGGAAGCAGAGAATCTACGATAGTCATAAATGTACTAGGGTAGAAACTATGAGAAACCAATAAGCAACGGTTTACACTCATGAAAATGAATTAGAGATAGCTACCGTAGAAGGGAAATGGCGCTGTGCTCGGCCGCACGAATGTAATAGGAGGGCATGATATGTAACAGCGAGGACGTCAGACTCATGCGGGTTGTATGGGTAACAGCTGACTACAGGATGGATACGACACGAGATCTCAGCGCATTTGACTGAAGCCAGATTGTTGCCGTCAGAAGTATGGGCCATTTCGTCCTGAAGTTGCGTAGGCCATGGGCTTTTCAAGGGCCACCGTATCAAGAGTGCACCGTTAGTACGTGGATTGGGCAAAACCACCGCCGCCACGGTTAACTGTCGTGGGGTACGACGCCGACGCGTTGATGACAGTGGTCGCCGTCAGCTATCTCGGATCGTAAGAGCGGAGAGACGGGTCACTATGCGGCAGATCACTCATCAATTCAATGCTGGACGACACCGACGTGTGAGCAGCCATACCGAAATGACACTGGACACTCGAAGCATGGAAAAAGGTCGTCTTGAGAGCTGGAACACTCATTTACTCAACAACAACAACAACAACAACACAAAAATTATGAGTTGAGGCACCAGTTGGCACATGCCGATGGCCGGGCACGAGTGCGGATTCTCCTATGGGGACCGTTCCCGTGAGATCAAATAGGACCCATGATACATATGACAACATTCCTCACCGGTCAATGTTACAGGAACCTACCGGCAGATTATGTTCACAGCTTTGTTCGCCTCCCTGTGCATGCAAGCAAGGCAATGCTACAGCCCATCGCTCCCAAATTTGAAACTGACTGATTCGATGAGCAGTCCACGGATATGAAGATGCTTGCGAAGCCTTGATCTCAATTCCATTAAGCACATCTGGGATGTTGTCGAGAGGGATGTGCTGATTATCTTGTCAAATAATTCCACACCAGCGTCAGCGCCCTCCTTACCAGGTCTGTACACCCCAAAAACATCAAATTGCTGGAGATAAATCTTACTTTTTTCGTACCTTACAAGGTTTTCTTTCACCAGTATGAATATTCCCCGTCTTATCGTTCCTAACCTGTCTCTACGATAAATACTCCAGTTCCGCGAGAGAATTACCACATCCATAATATCACTTCTCGGCCATGATTCAATTCCTATTACAATATCTGGCATATACATGTATATTAAATTACAGTCGACTCAGGCTAATTCAAAAATGGATAATTCGAATAAAAGTTTATTCCCCCGGAAATTCCTATTCTAATCAATGCAAAAATGAAAACTCGTATTTAATTCGACTCTTCAAAGCTAAAATATGGATAATTCGAAGTCAGGAATTTATCGCAAGTTACTTTTGTAACGGTTCCACGAATTGAAGCCTTCAAATAATTCCCAAGAATTCTCTATTTTTATTGTAACTTCCTACTTATGGCCAGGTAGTCGATATTGTTACAGACTTAACCTTTATATCTGCGAATGTCAATGAGTGTAGGATCGGCATGGCCTCGACCACTAGTTGTCTACGGTCATTCACACTTGGCCACCGAAAATCTTCCTCGTTCCCCATCCCGAAATCGTCAACTTTGGAATCAATAAATTAATACACATAATTTTCCGGAATAACTAGAAATGCACGTGGAACCTGAGCGATGGCAAGAAGTAGTCACTGATGTCAGTTATGACGTTTATTTAGCTGTTGATACTGAAGGTGTAGTATGTGGAGAACTGAGAGGAGAAGAGAGGAGATTCTGCAAGAAGTGCCACAAAATTCCAATCCACCCAATGACGACGAGGAAAGCAGTAATGACATCATAGAACGAGGAAGTTTAAGCAGCTCAGTTAAATGTTTATGATGACACTTTTCATGTTTTAAATGAAATTGAAGATTTTGCCTCTCATGTAAAACTAAACAAACCCAAACAAACAAAAATCACTAACTTTCTAAAGTGAGCAACGGAATTAGTGTATTGTTTACACGTGCTAAATATGTGTGTTAATGCTGTTGTTCTATTAGTGTTTCGTGTGAAAACGTTCATCTACAGTATAGGACAATATGACAGCTGATAAGGTACGGTAGAATGCATAATACTGTAATAATTAGTCATTACAATTTATTCATTAAATGTTATGTACTGTATTTATACAGTACTGTACTATATTATCGTTAAAATAGTTAAAATAGTCATTCTTTATGAATTCGAATATTGGACAATTCGATTTTTTTTCTGATTTCTCTTGGTATTCAAATTAAAGAGTCCACTGTACTTAATACTAATCTTTTCTTTTCAATATGTCTACACTTGTAACACTATGAACAATTTTATGTAAACCTTAGTTGACTTCCTGATCTCTGTACTACCATCACCACCCCCAAATCCACCCCGTTTCCCTGAACTTATCGCCTTATAGCACTTTTAAACAAATCTTCTAACTTATATGTATTATTGTAGTTCATGTGAAGGCCATCTGCGCGTAGGTCCCCATCTCCTACCCAGCCATTACGATCTGCAAATCTCCCACATACGTCTTACGCCTAGAAGTTCATGTTTTCAACATACTCGTTCCACAGTATTGAAATCCCCAATCACCCCCCAGCCAGTACACCTCCTACACAGTAGGAGCGAGTTGGCCGTGCGGTTAGGGACGCGCAGCCGTGAATTTCCATCCGGGAGATAGTGGGATAGAACCCCACTGTCGGCACCCCTGAGGATGGTTTTCCGTGGTTTCCCATTTTCATACCAGACAAGCGTTGGGGCTGTACCTTATTTAAGGCCACGGTCGCTTCCTTCCCGTTCCTAGCTATTTCCTGTCCAATCGCCGCCGTAAGACCTACTGTATCTGTTAGGACCTATTTCTTCTTGTCTACGTTGTTGGTAAAAACGGCGAAAATTCCCACCTTCTCCTTACCCTCCTCCTTCCCTTCTATTTTCCTCAGCATCTGCCTTAACCTAATTCCTGAATAACACTCTAACCTGGTTCCTCACCTCTACACACTTTCCCCACATGCCTAAAACTTAATCACCCATGACCTGAGCTTCGGCATCGCCCTCCTCATTAGATCCTCTCCTCTTCTGGTCTTCCTTTAACTTCCCTGACGCCTGCAGAACCTACTTCCTAATCTCTTCTCTCCCTCTCACTACCCTGTTCCATCTTCTTCTTCCTACTCTCTACTCAACATTTCTTTTTACGTAGCACCTCTGCAACACTTCCCTGTTTGTGCCGTTTCCAACATCCCTGCAGCTCACACACCACACATAACTCTATCCTCCACCACAATAACACGCAGTTACCTACACATGGCAGTTGCCGCCCACCCTCATCGGAGTGTCTGCCTTACAAGGGCTGCACTCGGCTAGAAATAGCCACACGAAATTATTATTCTTTACTTCCTTGATTCTCTCATGAGAACTTCTGTTCATCCGAATCATGAACACAACTAGGAACGAATCCTTTAATAACGGCCCATGAGAAATGCTGAATATAGACAAATGTTCCTGGCCTCTATGGACAATACCAACCTCTAAGTTAAAGCATAGAGAGATACCCTTACACAGTTTCTTAAACATTAAACATTAAACATTAAAAAGTCCTGAAAATAGACCAGGTAAGTCCTCAAACAAATAACACCGAT